>NC_056741.1:17755014-17852514 GCF_019279795.1 Protopterus annectens | reverse complement strand
TAATATCCATGTTTCATTGGAAGTCGGGGATTTATTCATTGTCGCACAGTAGGCAAGTTGAGACTATGGCAGTCAAGCTCTTGGCTCTCAGGATCATGCTGTTAAGAGCACATAGCCTTAAATGTTTGCACTAAACTGTCCAACTGCCAGTTCATCTTTATGGGCTGTGCTTGTGATTCTTATGATTTGGTAAATGTAAGAAAAGAACAGTTTACGTGTTTTGAGTATGTCGGACAAAAGCATTTTGTTTTTAGACTGGTAACGTAGTGCAGTGTCTGTGTTGGGGTAGATAGACTGGTGATGAAGGTGTTTGTGGATTAATAAAGTCTAGCAAAAAAAACAAAACAAAACAAAAAAAAAACCCTGCATCGTCATAAGAGACCGTCTGGATTAAAAGCTCAAAGTTTGAATTGTTGAATTAAGCAGGGTGAGAGTTGAAAAAGTGTTGTAGAGATGATGGGAGTAAGAAGGCAACATGCAGATGAAGAAGGCCTGATCTGAGTATAATAATGAGAGGTAATAATAATGACTGCGCTGAAGGCAGTAGTTATGGGGCAGTGGTAGTATTGCTAGTTGAGAAGTAATTCAGTACCCTAGAATAATGAAGATAACTAAACAGGATACACCACGAGAACACGTACTTCAAACGAATTTCCTTTATTCCAAGCAGTAAAATACACAAGGATAAGCGCTTTCGCGTGCTTCTTGCACGCTTCTTCAGATCTATAAAACAGTATCCATCCTTAATCCTCTTATAGCAAATAATGCTTCCAATCAAGCTTAAACAATTGGATAATTAAATAATTAGTCAGAAAACTTTTTTAAGTGAACTTTTTAAAGAGACTCATGCCCCTGTTGTACTTGACAAATGCCCCAAGCACTCAAAATGACCTTTACATTCCACTTATTATAATGATTCCTTATCAAAATAAGTAATAATAAAAAGTCAAATAGTATTTTCCACAAAACATTTGTATATATAAAAACATCAATGTTAATAAAAATATATATAAATATATTCACTTAAACGAAACATAGGGAAATCGCATTATGCTTTAATTAATCTATTTAAATAATTTCTAAAACTTGTAACTAGGCAAGTATATCCATATAATAAACATTTCCATATGCAGTATATATCAGTCAAAGATTTACTACAAAATATGTATATGAATGAATGAATGAATAAAATAAAAATAAATGAACAAAATAAAATGAAATGAAATAAATAAATAAGTAGAACACAACTATACTTCTTTGTAATTAGTTTCTGACTTCATATCCAGGATTCTGTTACGAAACAGCAGATTATGCATCATGTCCTGTTTCAGAATCTTTATCAATCTACAATATAAGCATTTTGCATTCACCTATACCCTGGAATAATGTGAGTAGTAATAATAATGACTGCGCTGAAGGCAGTAGTTATGGGGCAGTGGTAGTATTGCTAGTTGAGAAGTAATTCAGTACCCTGGAATAATGTGAGAGGTAATAATAATGACTGCGCTGAAGGCAGTAGTTATGGGGCAGTGGTAGTATTGCTAGTTGAGAAGTACAGTACCGTGGAATAATGTGAGAGGTAATAATGACTGCGATGAAGGCAGTAGTTTTGGGGCAGTGGAAGTATTGCTAGTTGAGAAGTAATTCAGTACCCTGGAATAATGTGAGAGGTAATAATGACTGTGGGGAAGGTAGTAGTTATGGGGCAGTGGAAGTATTGCTAGTTGAGAAGTAATTTAGTACCCTGGTAGAAACAGGGCTTGGAAGGTAGTGTTTGGTTATATGTACCTGTGATTCATCAGATTGCATTGAAGATGAGGTAGGAAAGTCCAGAAAAGACAAGAGTATAGTTTTCATTGCTTAAAAGATGGTAAAATGTTTATGAGAAACTGGAAGAGAAGATAGTGACACTAAAACAATCAGTGGTTTCAGGCACAAGGTCGATGAGTGCAGATATACATTAAAAACAGGTTGTAGCACCCTGGTCTGTATTGACCCTCCTCATCTCCCATACCTAAGTTCATTTTAAGGATCATTTCTGCAGTGTTGTTCATACTGATTGAGAAGCAAGTGCAGGTGGACTTCTGCCTTTTTGGCTTGATGTCCAGGACTTTGAACAGCCCGAGTGGAGCTGGTCTCTTCTGTGTACTGAGAATGTCATCTGGGCAATCAGTAGGAGGAGAGTGGCTTACGCTATTTTTAGATCTTTTTTGCAGTAACATAATGATCGGTTTTCTGTTTAGGTTAGTTGTAGAATGTTAAGCCTAGCATTTTTTTACAGTTGAACATGCTTTGTGTATTTTTTACTTTTAATATCTTTGGAGTTAATTCCATGACTGATGATGTCCATAGAAAAGATTGCCAGCATGTGCACCTGAGAGAGACATTCAAACAAATGGTTACCTCCTTTGTGACTGGTTTCTTCTGTTGGTGAGATACTGTGTTGTGAACACTGTATACTCTCCAAAATGGAAACTGCTTCACAAAACCTGTAATGTTATGGCATTTATCACACACAGAACACTTTTAACTGTAAGACAAAGGGTAGTAAAGAGTTCTGTACCAAAAAAAAAAAAAAAAAAACCCCATTAAGATGGAAAAACAAATAAAAATGCTGTTAAACGATTTTGTGGGCGGAGTCAAAGAGATCATAGCAATCCTATCAGCTCTACAAAGAAATAAGGGTGCTGGCCCTAATGAGGCACAGTTTTATCTACCCCCCAACTGTTAAACCTGTTTTTTCCACTTCCCCCACTGTTGTTGCCCCCTTGGAATTCAGCAAAAGAATTGCAGCCTTCCAAGAGTCCTAGGCTTCTATAGGTATTCTATTGGCATTGCAGCTGAATGCTGTTTCCAACCCCTCTCCAGGCAGGCACAGCCCTCTGTATATATTCCAGCTACATTATGGATGGATACCATTTCCCAGGCCATCTGTACAAGGTCAGCCATTGGTGCTTACCACTCCCAAGCCATCTGTAGAAGGCCAGCCATTGGTACTGTTATAGTCATAAATAAATAACATTAACAATTTACCTTATATGCCTTTAGTCGGGAGCAACACTTTAGGATGTGCAAACAGATTTTATTTTTACAGCGCTGGGAGATGGTCTTCATAGCAAGATGTCAAAATACATCTCTCTGAACAGAGACAAACCACATTTTTTATACATTTTTCTTATCAAACCTAGTTATGCATTTTTATTATGTTACAATGACTGTGTCCTATAGAAAACTTTGCAAATGTCGTCATCCCTCATGATTTTCGCCTCAGACTTCACGTGAACACCTTCCTATACATGATTCACCTGCTTCCAAGGGGTCTTGTTTTTGACCTTGGATGTTTCAAACCTACCGTAGCAACAGCGCACACCTAGCCTGGAGGAGTCAGGCTAACAAATTCCTTTTTGTATAACTACATGCCTCACGTCATGCAACACGTTCTATTCTCTTATTACATACTAAAATAATGCAGTTTAAAATGAACATTAATACTGTATCTTATGAAGCTGTATTTTTCCCAGCCCTGCTTTTTAACAATCATAGCATCATTAATAAACTAAAATGAATATACATTTTAATAAACTGGTCTTGTCCCATAACAGTTTTCTCCCTCTGATACTGTTAGTGTTATACCATACATATAATTATGTTTTTATTTTTTTTAGCTTGATAAAATACGCTTTAGCGTCGTAGTAGTCATCATCATTTTTTTGTCAAAATAGAACGGTCATTAATTTGTGCATGCAGTGGCATTTCATGTGCAGGTGAGGTTAAACATCTTGTCATCACTGCCTTTAGAATAGAAAATACCAAAATGATTACGAATGTAATAAAAAGTATAATGACAATACCCTGGATTGTGCTAGTTCCCAGGTTACCAAAAATACTGCCCTTTGTTTCATGAAGTTTGACAGTTTTTTTCTGTTTATTATGAACAGTCAGTAATATATTAACAGCAACGACTTCTTATGAGGGCATATGATCCCACCCCCATTTGCAGCAAACATTATATTAAGTGCCATTTGATTTTGTAAAACTTCAGTTTGCATTTTAGTAATTTTTCGATTTGCCATTCTGATGTGATATGAAGTTTTGTTGGCCACCTCCTGTAGAATTTGGGCAAGTATGGTGATTTTAAGCATTGTCCTTTGCACTCCATACCCAGGATTAAAAATTGAAAATATTTGCTCAGTCCCAGTGGATAGCTCCTCTTATTTTTTAGTCTACCTGCTGGTGGGTGTTCAAAATGTTGAATAGCATGAGTAACATAGCCTACAAAGCAACATTCAGACCAGTCTGTAGGCAATCAGGGGTAGGCACGATTACTGCAGATGTAGTAACAGTCACTTATGTCCATGCCACACCCCCAGTCGTAGCTTTTTAAGTGCAAAAAGTTTAACAAACTTTCATGCCTGGTGTCATTGCATTTGCTTTTCCCTACTGGTACAGTCCCATTTTTGGCATAACATATGTCTTCATGATGTGTGGTTGCAACTTGAAGAAACACAACCTTTGAAAAATTAGTTACATTATGCCAGAGTAAGCTGATGTCATTAAGGTCCTTTTTAAATGACACCTGTGATGCAGGGATAGGAATCATAGGAATCCCTGCCTTAGAATAATGAGGTATGTGCAAACATATTCAGCAGTTTGTTTTGTTTAGATTTTTGGCATATTGCCTATTGCCGAAGGACCATCAAAAAACTGTTTTTTCTCGACCAGTTTATAGAAGGGGCAGCAGCAGAAACAAACAGAAGTACCTGTTGTCACTGGATTCATCGTGGACTGCTGCTGAAGTCAAGCTTCTCACTGGGCAGATGATTCATCTGTCACACTTCGATTTTCCTCTGTTGGCTGCGATGATTTGTCTGGGATCCTCACACAAGTCTTCTTGCAATGAGATGAATGGATTTACGTTCGTAGTCCTGCACAGTGAACTGCAGTCATTAGCAGGACCTGAAAAGGCCCCTTTCACCTCCGACTGAGGCATTTTTTTTCTCTGGAAAATTTTTTATGTAGACCCAATCAGCCGGTTGTAGTTGATGACAGGATTGGTCAGGAGGCTTTGGTAATGCTGCTTTTACTGTTTGATGATATTGCTGCAAGATTTTGAGGAGTCTCCTACAATAACAAATCAGAGCATCATTTGACAAAGTTAAATCAGCATTTTTTTTTTTTTACTGGAGGGGTAGCTGGAAAGGCCATGGGTCTTTTTATTAATATCTCATATGGACTCAATTTCATGGTGGCATTTAGTGAGGCCCTTGTACTCATTAATGCTAAGGGAAGGGTTTTGGCACAAAATTTCGAAATTTTATTTTAAGGGTCCTGTTTACCCTTTTCACTAATTCAGATGACTGGGGATGGTTGGGACAGTGAAGACAACTTAGTATTAAAAGCTTTACATAACTCTTTAAACAGAGTATTATTAAAATGAGTTTCCTGGTCACTGTTAACAATGCTGGGTGTACCACATCTCACTATATAATTAGATGATAATTTTTTATTATTATTTTTTTAATAACTGTGACTGCATTAGCTTTGCGACATGGGTAAGCTTCCACCCATGCTTGAGAACATATACACTACCACCATAATAAATTGTAAATGATTAGTCTTAGGCATCTGGGTGAAGTCCAGCTGTATGTTAACAAAAGGTCCCCAAGGTGGAGGTAAACATGCAGCCTTACTGCTGGCATGTTTACTTACTTTATATTTTAATTATACAGTATAATTTCATACATACTGAAGTATCAAAGAGGAGACATGAGGGGATACCAACTTCGGGTAATTTGATTAAATAAAGCTGTCTTACCTGTATGGGCCGTTGGATGATATCCCCTCACTAGGTAAGGTAGCAGAGGCAGGCACCACCAGTCCTGATATCACCATATGCCATCAGAGGATTTTTTTTACATCCATCCTTGAGCCACCTCAGAACTTCTCCCTGTGATGCTTTAGCTTGAAAGGCTGACAACTTTGCAAAATCAAACACATTATTACTGTTGTAGCTTGTTGCTGTCAACATGCAAAGATGTTTACAACAATTTACTACTGCTTGTTTAGCAGCTTGGTGTGCCACATTGTTACCTTTTGTAACAATTTACTACTGCTTGTTTAGCAGCTTGGTGTGCCACATTGTTACCTTTTGTAACAATTTACTACTGCTTGTTTAGCAGCTTGGTCTGCCACATTGTTACCTTTTGTAACCATGTTACTGCTTGTTTAGCAGCTTGGTCTGCTAAGTTATTGCCCTTTATTACAGCATCTATTCCCTTTTGATGGGCACAACATTTGATTACAGACAGCTTTTTAGGTAACAAAAGTGCATTTAACAATGATTTTATGTTATTTTATTTTTATTTTATTTTATTTTACATTTGTTGACCGGGCTAGTCCAGCTGGATAATTTCCATTTTCAGTGGAGGCCCGGGGAGAAAAGCTCCACAATTAAAACAAGGTTAAACATTTAAGCAACAATGCATACATTTTAGTGTAGTAGAAAATACAGCGAAAAAAAAAAAACAGGTAAAAAACAAATAGCCTAAGCTATATATTCATATTTTTTTTTTTTTAGAACAGTACAGTAATTTAGTCATTTGAAATAGCAGGGAAAGATAGTGATTTTTACGTAGGGAGGTATGGCTGAAGATCGAAGAAGTCATTTAGTCTGGATTGGTACAGGAGCAGAGCCAGAAGTTGTTAAGATGTAATAGAAGTTGTTTTTTGAAAAGTTGAAAGGAGTCTAGTGAGGTAATGTGTGGGGGGAGGTTATTCCATATTTTCCCTATGGAGTTTGAAAATAGACAGTTACCTGCTGAATTTGTAATTCTAGTTGTGGTGACTTGTATCTTTTCGGCAGATCGCAACTGTTTCAAGTTTTTGTAGGGAGTAAGGAGGTATGTACTCTGAAGTTTTAATTTTATTCTCTGAAGAGGTTAAAAACCTTCTCTCTCTCTCTTTCTCTCTCTCTGTCTCCAAAGTTGCCCAAAGTCATGTACCACCCCAAAAGCATTAACGGCTCTCTGTAAAAAATATATTGGCCACCTTTTGTCTTTGGCTAACTCCCAGGCTTTTTGCAAAGCCACTAGCCTAGCTATTTGAGCAGTGTGAATACCCTCTAATCTTTGTTGCTACAATATTGTTTCCTCGGTGCAGACTGTTATTCCCAAGATCAGCTTTTTTGTTTGATCTCTTTCACAGGGGCCATCCACAAACATATGCATGTCAGCATTGGGTATAGGAGTGTCCTTTAAGTCTTTTCTAGGAGAAAGCAAATAGTTACACACAGACACACACACACACAGACACACAGACACAATTATGCTCTTTACCATCCTCAGCAGTAGGCAACAGAGATGGAGGATTTAGAACAGGACAGTGGATCAGAGAAATAAATGGATCAGAAAGAAGTAAAAGTTCATATCTAGTTAGACGTGCAGTCAAGAAGGGATGAGTTTCATTTTAAGTAATAAAGATGATTCAGAGTGAGGGATAACTACTGCAAGTTCCTACTCTGAGATACTAAAGGACCAAGATAACGTACCTGAGGGATAACTACAGCTGTAATTTTTTTTTTTTTTTGACACTTTGTGTCCTTTTCCTGCAAGGGTAGTCAGAAGATGCAAGGTATTATAGGTTCATAGGTTCATAGGTTCATACTAGGCTATCTGCCCGAGGGCATTTACAAGCCTAGCCCATCGTTTTGTGGCTTACGCCACCCCTTTAGTATGGGGAACTATACCCATTATTTTGCTGTGCCTCTGTCGAGCAGTGACACTGAGGTAATCCCTGGGGTATATCTGCGATCTCCCATCCATTGGTCAAGATTTCTCTTGAACAAGGCCAGCGAGGTGCTCTGCCTCACATGTACCGGGATTTTGTTCCACAGCATAGGGAGTCTTTGGGTGATGAATCTATCCCTCCAGCACGTCCTATTAATAGCCGTGTCGAGGTTTAAGTCTCCCGCCCTTGTGGCTCTGATGGATCTAGATTTTTGAGGTGAAGCATATTCATCAAATCTGGGTTTGACATGGCCTTGTATGTTAGGCAAAGGTCACCTCTGAGCAAGCGGTGGCGACTGAATAGAGCTGGAGTTCTTTCAGTCGGGCAGCATAGGATAGATTTTGAGACCCTTTATCCTTTTGGTGAGGAACTTTTGTGGCCTCTCCAGCTGCTGCAAGTGTCGGGTCAGATACATTCGAATGGGGCATTGTACTCAATCATTGGTCTGATGAGTGATGAGTAAAGGAGACTATAACCTCCCTTGATCTAGATGAGAATCCCTTCATGATAAGGTGGGCAATGTAGAAGGTCTTCCTAACTACTTTAGCTACATGGGTGTCGAATGACAGACTACTATCAACCTGGGTCCCCAGGTCCCTGATAACTTCTTCTGTGCTCAGTGGATTGCCACCTATTTGGTAGCTAGGGTAACCTTGTTTTTCGAAGGGTATGACTATGCATTTTTTGGCATTTAACTTTAGGCCGTGGCTCTGGCACCAGTTATCCGTTTCTGTGAGACCCTTCTGAAGGATATCTTTGTCAGATGTGTTTTCTACTATGGCCCAGTTTGCAGTCATCTGCAAACTTTGTCAGCCATAACCCTCCTGTGTTTGCTTGTACTTGGAAAAGTAGATGCCAAACAAGAGTGGGCCAGGACTGAGCCCTGTGGGACACCACTTGTGACAGGCTTTGAGTCTGACATGGCGCCAGCAACTCTGACCCTGTGGGTTCTGTCACTCAGCCAGTTTGCAACCCATCTTGTGATGTATGGGTTAACATTTAAGCTGATGAGTTTTTCAATGATACCCGAGTGGGGTATTGTATTGAAGGCCTTAGCTAGATCGAGGTAGGCTGTATGGACTGCCTTTCCCTCATCAATGGCTTTGGTGACTGTTTCGAAAAAATCAACCAAGTTTAAAAGGCATGATCTGCCTTTGACAAAGCCAAACTGGGTTGGATCCAAAGTCTGCAAATTCCCTATGTCTTTATTTATGAGGTCCATTATGATCCTCTCCATGGCTTTGCAGATAAGGCTTGTCAAGCTAATGGGCCGGTAATTTCCAGGGTCGGTGGAGGCACCGCCTTTGTGAAGTGGGACCACAGTTGCAGTGCGCCACTCCTGGAGTGCGTATCCAGAGGTAAGACTTTGATTAAACAGCTGTCCTAGCTGTGGGTTTAATTCCTCATTGAGTTCATGGAGCACACACAGCCGGGGACACCATCAGGTCCCATGGATGCTGTGTTTTTTGCTTTGGAGAGAGCAGTTCTCACTTGGGCGCTGGAGATGTTTGGGGGGCTGCAATCGTTTGGTATAGATATCTCTCCTTTTGGGGAGGGAGAAGTTTGCACTGAACCTGTCAGCCAGTATGTTGGCAATGTCTGTAGGATCAGTAATCTTCACATCATTTTGAACTAGTTCTGAGCATATCTGGGAGTTTCCTCCTAGGTTTCTAACATAGCTAAAGAAGGCCTTATGATTGTCTTTTGAGTCTTTAGCTATTTTCTCTCGAAATTTGCTTTGGATGATTTTATGAGAGCTCTTAGTTTTTACTTATAGTGATCAAGGGTGTCTTACCTTTTAAGGATTTTGCTCTATCTTGTAGTAGCTTCCTCCTTTTGTTGTAGAGTTTGTTTATGGCTGGGGTCCACCAGACTGGACGCTTGCCTTTGGTACAAAGAGTCTTTGTTTTGCTTGGGATTGCCTTATCCATGCAGTCCTGCAGGTGCTGGTAGAAGGCATTTGTAAGTGATTCAGCGGCTTGAGTACTGTTTTCCGCCGGCTCGGGGGCCTTAAAGGAGACCACACTAGTCTTTAGAAGTGTGAAGTCGGCTTTTGAGAAGTTCTTTACTGTGGTCTTTTTATTTCAGGTGGGGTGGGATGAGGACCTCCAGCGAGATTAGTTTGTGATCTGATCTCACCAGTGAGGGGTATACTTCCGGTGTTGAACATTGTGCTCCCATGTTCGTGATGATGAGATCAAGTATGTTATCTCCTCTTGTGGGGCTGGTGACTAGTTGTTCCATGGCATTTGAGTTTATGAATTCCAGGAACTTTTGGGCTAGGGTGTTTGGGCTTGAGTAGTGTTCCCAGTCTATATTTGGGTAATTGAAGTCACCTAGTATGATGGTGTTTGGTGATACATTTATCCCTCTAGTGTTTTCAGGAAGGCCATGTGAGGTTCCTGAGTTTGTGAGGGTGGCCTGTAACATGCTACAATTTGCAGAGCAGTCTTGCCTACGGTTAATTGCACCTGGATGGTCTCCGATGCATCATGCGTTGCCACCAGTCTTGAGGTGTGGGTGTCCTTGATGAATATGGATACCCCCCCTCCTTTCTTGGTATTTTCCTGATTTTGGGGCGGAGCATGATATGAGGTAAAACCTGATAGCTGGGGTGCTCTCAGGAGCCTTGAACCAGGTTTCTGTCACAGCACAGACATCGATGTTCTCCATACTGAGAAGGGCCTCGAGTGCGTGCATTTTGAGATTTAGACTTCTGGCATTGAGCAGCATTACCCTTAGTTTTTTCCTTTTTGTGTTCTAGGGTGGTAGGTTTAGAATTTGAGCCTTGCCTAAAAAGGCATTATGGGGTGGCAAGAGCCTTTGCCAATATCCGGAATCCCAGGGTGACAGGTGCAAGCCGTCCCTTGAAGCAGCGTGGCTTGTCCAGCATGTCATCCCAGGCAGACAGATACTGGATCCCCTTTGAATGACACCAGTGTTTAAGCCAATTGTTAAAGCTGATCATCTTATCTCTGTATTGTGGCATCATTCTTGGTGAAGGTAGGATACTGCTCAAGGTCAGGGTCATACCTGCCTGGGCTACATAATCAGAGAGCTCCTCAATGTCTCTTTTCATGTAGTCCAAGGAGGTACGTCTCAGGTCGTTTACACCAGCGTGGACAATGACTGAGTCGTATTTGTACCTGCTGTTGAGAGACCTGAGTGCTTGGGTTATGTGGCGGATTCTAGCGCCCGACAGACAGCTTACTGTGACCTTCTCCTTACTCAGTCTGGTGGTATTCTGTTAACATTGCTGAAAAGAGTTTAATGCTATTAGTAAATCATCTACTTATTGTACTTACACTGACCCACCCGGAAATGTTACATTTTTCCAAATCTTTTTTTAGAATTTGAGAAAATAATGAAGAAGATTTAGTATAGTCTTGTGGCAACAGTGTTCAGGTATATTGCTCTCCTCTGATAAGCAAACAGAAACTGACTGTCAGGGTGAGTAGGTATAGAAAAGAATGCTGAACATAAATCTATCACAGAAAAGTAACTAGCTGTAGGTGGTATGCAACTCGGTATTGTTGCTGGATTTGGAACAACAGGAAAAGTAGGTAGTACTACATTACTTACAGCCCTTAAGTCGTCTACAAATCTAGTATCCTTTCCTGGCTTTTTCACTGAAAAAATAGGAGTATTACAAGGGCTTTTAACTGGTAATATTATTTTTTGCTGTATTAGAGACTGAATTACAGGTTTGATTTTCTGCTTTGCTTCCGGCTTTAGTGGATATTGTGGAACTCTGGGGAGTGGTTTTGATGGATTTAATTTTATTTTTACTGGTTTTGCAGATTTTAATATACTGAATTCATTAGCATGTTTAATCCATGAATTAGCAGATACGCTGCAGCAGTTTTTAGGAAGGAAAAAAAACTTTTTAACTGCAGATGCTGTTTTAAAGATGAGAGCTAACATCAGAAGTAAGTTGAGATGTAACAGTACCATGCTGACCTTGTGCTCAAAAAATGCAGAGGTCTGAGAAACAGCAGAATCTTGTACAGGAACCACCTGTACCGGTACATATGGGGGTGGGGTGCAGTAGCTACTGGAGGATTATTATCCTCTTCAGATGTTTTTGCATTTTGGCCATTTTCAGTTTGTTCCAAATCTGCTTAGATAGGATAAAGGGATCCCTTTTTACTGATATGTACTGCTTTTTTAACATCTTTTGCTTGCTGCAACAGTTGTTTATTAGCATTTTGTAACCCCCCTTAATTCTTTCCCTTTTAAGAACTTCGGTATACCAAGAATAAAATACTGACATTTGTTACTCACTTACTTTGCTTTTTCTTCTAAAATGCCTTTCAATGTCAACAGTTTAGTCTTATAAGTTCCATTTAATGGAAATACCCCACCAACACAATTCTTAGTAAGCTGAAACCAGTCATACAGATATGTACAACTTTCCTTTCCATAATTAAAATACATAAAATATGCAGGTGTTCCCTTTTTAGGGATTTGATCTTGCTTGCTTATCTTTGCTCCCATTTTTCTTATTTTATAAATCGGTAATAATAAAAATGTTAGGCTTACCTTACATCTTCTGAATTCTGGCAATTCCAAAGACAGAAAATAACTGTAGTAATCCACACACCATACAGGGAGGGAAGGTTAGGAAGTCTTTCACCGTGTAGCAACAGAGGAGAGGTTTCAATCAGCCATTTCCCTCAGTATCCCCTTGCTTTTGTCCCTGCACGAGCTCAAAAGTTACAGCTCCAGCATTGCGGTTGGGATAACGGGGCGGGTAGGTACTGTGTCCAGAACTGACCATTCTTTCGGACCCTCTGAGGGTACATTCACACAGTCACACTGTTAAGTCCCAACGTGCTTTTGGGCTCATGAATTTATTTTAACAAAGCATACCTCTACGTCCTGTCATGCGATAGGCTCATGAATTTGTTTAAACAGTATATAGTCTACGTCCCAGTCATGCAGTGGGCTCATGAACTTGTTTTAACTTTACAGTCTACGTCCCAGTCATGCGGTGGGCTCATGAACTTGTTTTAACTTTACAGTCTACGTCCCAGTCATGCGGTGGGCTCATGAACTTGTTTTAACTTTACTTTTAGCTTTTAACTTTTTCTTTTCTTTCTCTAATACAGTCATACATTGACAGAATAAAAACATATCTCGTACTTCTTACCTTTCAATCCTGAGGGTACCGCCCTCGACACAAGGTGCCTCCTTGTGTTAATTTGTCCTTTACTGTATGTGCACATACATTTACTGTACTCATTTACTGTGGGGTCCTCCCACTATTACTTGTATATCTTACAACCACACAGTCAAACAAAAACACAGTCATGCACTTACATTTGCCAAAATTGTCTATAAAAAACACAAACCAACCCTTTTCCCTGTACAAAACATTTTCCCTGCAAAGGCTAGTATGTTTGCACACCCTGAATAGCTGCACATCTGAGTCTGTGACTTTTCCATACAAAGCAGTGTGGAATTCACAGAAAATCTGTGATGGGCCCTATTCCAGAACTTCCCTGTAGCAATACCAAAGTTCAGATCCGAGTCACGGCATCAAATTGTTATAGTCATAAGTAAATAACATTAAGAATTTACCTTATATGCCTTTAGTCAGGAACAACACTTTAGGATGTGCAAACAGATTTTATTTTTACAGCGCTGGGAGACCTGTCTTCATAGCAGATGTCAAAATAGTCTCTCTGAACAAAGACAAACCACATTTTTTATACATTTTTCTTATCAAACCTAGTTATGCACGTTTATTATGTTACAATGACTGTGTCTTATAAAAAACTTTGCAAATGTCCTCATCCCTCATGATTTTTGCCTCAGACTTCATGCGAACACCTTCCTATACATAATTCACTTGCTTCTAAGGGGTCTTGTTTTTGACCTTGGTTGTTTCAAACCTATCGTATTAACAACGCACTCCTAGCCTGGAGGAGTCAGGCTAACAAATTCCTTTTTGAAATAACTACATGCCTCACTTCATGCATCACATTATTCTCTCTTATTACATACTAAAAAATGCAGTTTAAAATGAACAGTAATACTGTAGCTTATAAAGCTGCATTTTCCCAGCCCTGCATAGAAATTATATTTGCTTTTTAACAGTCATATTATAGCATCATTAATAAACTGAAATTAATATACATTTTAATAAGCAGGTCTTGTCCCATAACAGTACTTAACCACTCCCAGGCCATCTGTAGAAGGCCAGTGTTGATCAGCCTTAAGAGCATGTAGCAAATGAACACTGCTGTCTTGGGCAGGAGTTAATGCCTGTCACAGCTAGATAATTTCCACACTTCATCTCTGGAGAGAAAAGTTAAAACTACTGGCTTCCCAAGATTTCATATATCTCCCTCTGAGTGCCTTTTGGCGCTGTTGCACCAGTAAGAGCTGT
The DNA here is from genome assembly GCF_019279795.1 of Protopterus annectens. Lineage (NCBI taxonomy): Eukaryota > Metazoa > Chordata > Ceratodontiformes > Protopteridae > Protopterus > Protopterus annectens. The sequence goes on along the minus strand of NC_056741.1, from coordinate 17,838,335 downwards.
GTCTCAGTTAAAGGACTGCTGCACACACACACACACACACACACACACACACACACACACACACACACACACACACACACACACACACACACAGATTTCAAGGAGGGAATAATAATACATTTTCAATGTTACCTCATATTCCTGCATTCCTGCTTTTATACTAGCAGACTGCCACCAGCTAGACCAGTCCTGCATACCCAGTACAAATTATTTTTTGCTTGCTTTCACCTCCTCTTTCTATCACCCCACTGCCCATGTTCTTGCTGGATTTACAAGCTCTCCAATCAACCCCTGGTCCAGTGCCTGTAAATGTTTTTTTTTTTTTTTTCCACTGGGGCCAGCAAGGATCATAAGGACATCGGGGGAAGAGGTTGGTCATGCTGTCCAACATCAATCCGACCTACCTTTTTTCTCACCTTTCCTTTTGCAGTCCCTGTGGTTGCCTGTGATGTGAGTGTGCAGTAGAGACATGAAGCATATTGCCTAGCTTCTGCATCAGTTCAACCATGTCTCCACCCTCCCCCTTTTTTGGACCACACCTCCCTACAGTATCGTCCCCAGCTTCCACCTAAGATTGATACAAGAGATGCCCACAAGTCCACCCACCCTCTCAAGGATGGTAACTCCTATCCCTCCCTACTGATTCTTCAGTTACCTGATCCACTAAACAAACTAGGGACGTAGTCAGGACTTTATCCTTCTGTACCACTGAAGAGGCATCTACCCATGTCAAAGTTACTGTGCATTCTTAAAGTGAGCAGGTGGGCCCACCCGTGCAGTATTAGCTCATAGTAACTGCTGCTGAGTAGTGTGTCTCCATACTGCAGTAGTTTTGTTAAGACTGTGTTAGGGCTGGTGAGCCAGTTAAAATGCAGGCTTTGTAACAAATGCACATGCTTTAGAAGCCATCCATACATCCAAATGATTCTTGAAAACAAGTAATAAACACGACTGACAGAGAAACAGTGGTAAGATACTCCACAAATGTACCACTGATTGAGATAAATATCTAGATCTCAGTGCTGTTTTACTTTCTTCCATTGTAAAAGTACAACCTGCTCTTCTAGTGGATTTATATGAATACAGTAATTCAGTGTTTAACACTAAATGCAATTCTTCATTTGTTCTAGCCTTATAAGCTAGACACAACTTTCCCCACAAATATGTGTAAGTAATAGATAAAAGATGCAAACTTTCTAATCTGGTTTCATATGACAACCCTCTTATTGCAGGAATTCTATTTGTAAATTTAGATTGGATACCTCGAGAAGTAGTAAATCTCACTTGTTATAAAAACGTAAACAACATATGTTCGATAATTGGATGAATATAAACTATGAACATTTTCGTAAGGAGTTTAGACCAACCACTTGGAACAACCTTTTATTTTTTGAGCATGAGACCCAAGTTTGAGATTACTTCAGTTATTAACTCCAGGATCCTTGTACTCCAACTACTGTAAATCAGTAGTTCCTGTGGTCAAATTTAAATGCACATTAGCTTTACAAAAATACAGGGCACCACATTTCTCCTTATTAACTTTTAACCCTTCTTAATCCAGCTACGAAGCAGCTTGACTCAAGTACTGCTAAAAAACAAAATCAGTAGATGTAGCTACTATGTTGTCAGCTTTTGTCATCAGCATACTTGACTATCCAGATTTTTGGTGTTTTTGGTATTAGGTAAAAGTCCATGTTAAAAAGCAGTGTTCGTAGGACTGACCCTTGTGGGATACCTTTCTTCACCTGAGCCTACTCAGATGTACAGTTCTCTATTTTTACTCTTTGGTGTCTTTCACACAAGCTTTAACACAGTGAATAACATAAGCATATTAACCATATGTTTGCACATTACCTGTATTATAGCACATGTGATATATGGTCAGAAGCCTTTGACATATCCATATAAATTACTGGATATTCCAATTGAGGTTGGGGGATGTTTATGCAAATTGCCTTTCTCCCTTCTGGTGTGTGTGTGTGTGTCTGTGTCTCGGTGTGTCTGTGTGCGTGTCTGCTACTTGGCTGCAGCCAGTTTAATACTGACCTTGGCATCCAAGACCTTGGTTTCACCCCTACTAGTTCTTGGCTTTTGACAAAAGGAAAGCATCTCCTTGATTTGAAATGGCTTTTTCTCTTCATCCATCTTTTTCACTTGAGCCACTGTCTGCCTTTGCTCCCTCTGTGCCTGAACTGTTTTAGTTTTTCAGCTTTTTCATTATTCAGGCATCTCATTTCCAGTTCTTGCAGTTTAGGCTGTATTTTGAGATCACCTGGAGATGTAACAGGTTGCCTTTTTACTGCATGCTTTGAAAGGGTGCAGCCACTACCTGGCCATTTCCATATTCAGTGAACGGGGTCACATTGGCATTTGGAAGTACTTGGATTTACACTTTTTACAGTATTCTGCCACTGATGTCTTTCCATACTTTCTCATTTGACCATTTTTCTAACATAATCAATCTAAAAATAAAATAATTGCTGTGCATTTAATACTTTTGCATGCTTACCTTACATTTTTAAGGGTGCACACAGACCTTTTGGTGACAAACCTGTTTTACAGGCTATACGGGACCATTATACAAAATTACTAAAGATGTTAGGGATGGAGCTGTAAACCATATTGCTGACAACAATGTAAGTGCATTTAAGAACAAAAACAATGTAACTGAGGTGCTTGTGCAGATGAACGTTAATACCTTGGCTTTGACCACTGCCTGCCACACCAAAATATGATTTGCACTGTACTAATAGAGAACAAAGTTATAACCACTGGCATCCCAGAATTTGATAGACCTTAGATGTTCTTCAGGTTTCACTGTTGCAGTCATCGCATTTGAGTTATCTGCCTGCAGATAGCCCTTAGCCGGCCTGAATACCAGAGTCTTCGGATTTCTGCGTCTGATGCTGTCTCTTTCTTTTTCCATGACGTCAGGTCGTCAGGGGTATAAAACATCCAGCCGATGCCATTACATCAGTCTTTCTTGTCGTGCGGTGCTCAAAGTAGAAACAGTCCACAAGTGCCGGTCGGCAGTCTCCTGAAATTTTCTTTTTCGAGTTTCAGACTGGAAGTCTTCAAAAAAGATAAGCACCTCGTTGGGATCCTTTTTCTTGCTCTAACCGATGTCAGTAAAAGTTAACAATTGTCTTACCTGTAGAAAGCAAATACCTCGTAGAGATTTTCATTCGTACTGCATCCCCTGTTTAGGCCTAGACCACGACGTCCCTCGCTGTCGGTTTTGTGTATTGTTCAACGACCAAACTGTTCGTCGTCGGGCTATTTTTGCAGCCAATTACTTTTGTACTCTATGTGTGTACTCCGAAATGGCTTCGTTAAGCCATCCAACTACCGATCTGAAAAAACACAAGGATAAAGACAGAGATGGACCCCATAGGTCCAAAATTGCCGCCGACGCTTCCGTTAAGCTAATCGCCAGTCCGCCGGTACGCAGTAAGTTGCTTTCGCAGCCCCTGATATCCACTACTTCAGATTCGCAGGCCTCTACTGAGACCCATTCAGAGTCCAGTATGCCGCGAGATGCTTCTTCAACTATGGAACCTGTGGATCTCTCTACCTTGGATGGGTCTAGAGCCACCGTGCAGGCACCGGCTTCTGAGGGTGTATTCAGACCTACAGACATTCATATTAAATCAATGCCATCATTGTCATCCAGGCCAAAAACTGGCACTACACCTAGAAAACCGATGACCAAACCATAGGCTCAGGCCCATATGCCTCAAAAACAAATGCTTAGAATGGCTGAAAACCTTATTACCTTAAGTCAGCCTTCCCCCTCTAAGAGACCTAAACTGATTTTCTTTCTGATTCTTCTGATCAGGAATCTGATGTTTCTGCTCCTTCTCTGAGTACCAGGATTTGCCCTTATCTACTTATGAGGATTCTGATGCAGAGGATTCCATTCCCTCTGCTTCCCCTCCAGAAGATCTTTCTTTCGGTGAAACCTTGCATACTCTTAGGGAGCATTTTGCTGGGAAAGCCAGGATTACTGAGTCTAAAAAGAGACTTGGGGAATTCTTACTCCTGCCTCAACACAGGCCTTTAGCTGTCCCTCCTGTTCTGGACATTGTAGATGATGCTTTCTTGGAATCTTGCCTTACCCCAGACACTTTACCTCCAGCTCCCATAAAACCTAACTGGTACTATAGAGTGCCTGACTTTCACAAGTTCCTCTTCAAGAATCCTTCTGCAGATCCATATACCATTTCCCAAGGACTAAAAGGCATTAAGGCTACTGCTGCCAAAAATCCTACCCCTTCTGATAGAGATTTTAAAGCTTTAGACAGATGGGGTAACAAGGTGTACACTTTTGCTACTTTGGCCATTAGGGCTTTAAATTGCCAGTTTCATATGTTAACGTATCAGCAGCATGTTATGGGACTACTTAAACAGAAAATTATGTTGATTCCTGACTGTGCTGAACACAAAGAATTGCAAGATTTAATGCATTCTGCAGAGCATGTTGGTAAACATACTTTGCAATGTGGTTTTGACGCTTTAGAAGCATCTTGCAGGGCTGCTGTCACGGAGTCTGTACTTAGAAGGCATGCTTAGCTTAAGGAACAAAACTTGCCAGATCATGTTAAAGCTAAATTACTGGATGCTCCCTTAAACCAAGACCGCCTTTTTGGCAATAAAGCAGAAGTCCTCAAAAGGATGGAGGAAAAAGCTAAATCTATGTCAACTGTTAAAGATTTCCTACAAGTACACCCACCCAGATTCAGTAGACATTGGCCTTTGAAGAACTGGTCCTTTCCAGTCCCTTCCAGGCCTTCTCAGTCCAAACCCAGGAACAGCAGACCACCTAGATTACACTGTCAGGCTACGCACAGACCTAATCAGTGGGGGGCTCCCACTTCCAAAGCAGGGAGTAGTAAGCCACCCCCCCCCCCACGGAAAAATGGCACAATGACTTAACCTTAACCCTTGCAAGCCCTGCTCAACTATCTGCTCCCTTAGGAGGAAAGCTCGCTCTGCATGGAAAACTGGGAACTTGTTACCCAGGACAAATGAGTTTTGAACATAGTCTCCCAGGATACAGATTCCACTTCCACACACTACCAACCCCAAATGGTTGGCTAGACCTACCCCCAAATCAATGGACGGAGGCCCAGCAGCAGGTTCTCTCTCTTCTCAGTATCAGGACTATTCAGCCTGTCCCAGCAGAACAAAGGGGACAAGGTTTTTATTCAGGACTTTTTCTGGTACCCAGAAAAGACAACTACTGGCATCTTATCCTGGACCTCTCTATTCTCAACACCTTTTTGGTAGTTTCAAAATTCTAACTCTTCAACAGCTTCTTCCTATGTTAGCCAAAGATTCCTGGCTGGCAACCCTAGACTTAAAGGAAGCTTACCTGTACATCCCAGTAAGGGAGTCTTGCAGGAAATACCTACACTTCAGGGCAGGCTCCATGCACTATCAGTTCTCTGTAATTCCCTTTGGCTTATCTACTGTGCCCAGGTTATTCACAAAGTGTCTAGCTCCAGCCATTGCATTTTGCAGGCAGAGAAATATTCAGATTTACCCATACTTGGACGATTGTCTGATTCAGGCAGAAAGCCAGGGCTTGGTACTACAACACCTGGCATTCATAAAGAAACTTCTAACCTCACTGGGATACACCATCAACGAAAAGAAATCTCACCTAGTACCCTGCCAACAAATTGTATTCCTGGGAGCAAGCTTGAACACAACTTCCCAGATGGCATTCCTCACTCCAGCGAAACACGTTTATTTGACAACCTACTTCAAACTATTGGCCACAAAACCCCAGCTATTTGCAAGGAAAATACTGCAAACCCTGGGGTTCATGGCCTCTTGCATCCTACTAATTCCACATGCAAGACTGCATATGAGTAAATTCCAATGGTATCTAAAAACCCTATGGTGTCAACATTCTCAGGACCTGGAAACAATGATTTCTATCATTCCTTGTATGAAGACAGAGTTCCTTTGGTGGGCAGAGGCCTGCTACCACAGCAAGGGACTCCCTTTCACACTACCCCCTGCCGCCAAAACCCTAACAGTAGATGCATCAGACTATGCATGGGAGGCTCACATGGCAGGGCAGTCCATTCAGGGCAAATTGAACCCGAGACAGATGCACCTGTATATCAATCAAAGAATGCTCCGACAGCCTTCAAAGACCATATTCTTCCAGGACGACTATTGGTAAAGACAGACAACACCACAGTTATGTGATACATAAACAAGCAGGGGGGAACCCACTCGTACCCTCTCTGCAGACTAGCCATGGCTCTGTGGAACACAGCCTTGAGCTAACAAGTACACCTACAAGCTCAATTCCTGCCAGGCAAACTAAATTCACTGGCAGACTACTTAAGCAGAAATCTCATGGACCCACACAAATGGAAACTAGAACGCAAAATATTCAACCTCTTGAACAAATGGGGGGCTCCAGAGGTAGACCTGTTTGCCTCCCATCAGAACTAACAATTGAACAAATTCTGCACAAGAACTCCCCACAGTCAAGCTTGGAAAATGGATGCCCTGTCCTTTACCTAGGAAAGCCTCTCAGTTTATGCCTTTCCCCTCTGCCTCTCCTCTCGAAGGTTCTACTAAAGATCAAACAGGACAAGCCAAGGATAATACTGATTGCACCAGACTGGCAACGCCAGCACTGTTACCCCCTCTTGCGCAGTATGACACTGCTGCAACCATGGCACCTACCTCAGACCCCTTCCCTGCTGTCCCAGCAGGCGGGCCAGATTCTACACCCTCCGCTTCAAACCCTGAACCTTGCAGCCTGGCTAATTCCTTGAGCTCTCCTCTAGTTGGGTGTCATTTTGGAGGCAAGGAGGCCTACTACTAGAAAATCCTGTGCTGAAAAGTGGAAAATATACTTTTCCTTGAGCCAGGCTCAGGGGATGGGCACAACTGTGCCCAGCTTACCTCATATTCTACAGTACTTAACATAAATGCTCCACAAGGGCCTATCCTTCTCGTCAATTAAGATTCATGCCTCTGCCATTTCAGCTCATTATAATACTGAGCCACCCCTCTTCTCTCACCCCTTGCTAAAACAATTTCTTAGAGGGGCCAAAAATGTAAACCCCCCTCCCTCCCAGGAGAGCTCCCACTCCAGCCTGGGACCTTAACTTTGTATTGGAAAAGCTCACTCTCACCGCTTATGAGCCAGCTGCAACAGCAGAGTTGAAATTACTTTCTTGGAAAACGGCCTTCCTTCTAGTCATCACTTCAGCAAGAAGAGTGTCTGAATTACAGGCCCTCATGGCAGTGGAACCCTTCATTATCTTCCATGCGGACATGGTTTCCCTCAGGACTGATCCTTCCTTTGTGCCCAAGGTAGTGTCTAGTGTGCCCTAAATCAGTCCATTCATTTGCCTACTTTTTTCCCTAATCCACAAAACAAAGGTGAACGAATACTGCACTCTCTGGACAGGACTAAGCCTATCAGAAAATCTGAACAGCTGCTAGTTGGCTTTGCTGCAGGGGCAGAGGGGAAGGCCATTTCAAAGCAAACCATTTCCAAATGGGTAGCCCATTGCATTCATTTCTGCTACAAGCACCATGGAAAACCTACCCCACAAGGGATAAGATCACATTCCACCAGGGCTGCATCTACCTCTGCAGCTTTTCTCAGAGGAGTCCCTACCAGGGACATCCTAGAATCTGCTACCTGGAGCTTTGTACATGCCTTCACAAAGCATTACCACATGCCTATCTTTTCTAAATCTAGAAATAGATCTGCCACTGCAGTCTTACAGGGCTTAATAGCTGGCCCTAATGCTCTTTAACTTCCTCTTCCCTTCCTTAGCTTTGGGAATCAACCCAATTGTGATTACTGCAACAGTGAAACACGAAGAACATAGTACAGTTGTGTACACTTGCCATAAATATAGATGTTCAAGTGTAGTCACTGTTGCAGTCCTGGTTACCCTCTCTCCAGCCCCCTGACTTCTCGTGGCTCAAGTTTTTTCTGGTGTATTTGCTTTTTGATGGGGGTGTAGCATACCATATAATTGCTTCCTACTGTGGGGGCACATCTGGTGCAAGAAAAACTGATGTAATGGCATCGGCTGCATGTTTTATACTCCTGACGACCTGACATCATGGAAGAAGAGACAGCATCTGATGCAGAAATCCAAAGACTCTGGTATTCAGACTGGCTGAGGGCTACCTGCAGGCAGATAACCCAAATGTGATGACTGCAACCGTGAATACACTTGAACATCTACATTTATGGTAAATGTACACAACTGTACTTTTTAGTCTGTTGCCTTTTAGCACTGTCTTACTATTGCATTCATGCAAACGTGTACAGACTTATTTCCAGGAGGGGCTATTAATACCTTTTCAGTTCACTACCCCTCCTGCTTGTATGATGACATGCTGCCAGCAGTGAGATCAACCTGGGACACGAAGGACACACAAGCCCTTCATATCATGATAGCTATGGACAAGCTCTCTGACTTCGAAAAGCAGTTGCCAGAAGTTATAATTCACTAGTTCTGAGTAATTACTCTTATATAGATTAATAAAACTACCAACCCAAGCTTTTATAATTGGATAATTGTTAGTTTCTTATAGGTTCATAGGTTTTTACTAGGCTAACAACCACAAGGGCCTTTTTAAGCCTAGTCATGCATCCCAACTCTGTGACAAGTTCTAATACCCTTGATAAATGTAAGCATGGGCCTGGGAAATTAACCATTTACATGTTACCTGTGTCCATTAGAGACGTAGGTGCCAAATCAGGGATGAATTTCCAGTTTCCCATCCAGTTGTCCAAGTTGAGCTTCAGTTGGATTAGGTAGGAACTCTGCTTCACATGGATGGGGAGCCTGTTCCTTAGACGGAGTAATCTGTGGGATACATAACTCTCTCTCCAGCAGGTTCTGTTTATATCACAGGCATGGTTTAAGTCTTTAGAATGGGTAATTCTGGTGCCGTTTGTTTTGTGTTTATGCAAGAGGTCCATTAGAGTGGGATCTGGCAATCCCCTGTATGCCAGGCATAGATCTCCCCTCAAAAGCTTGTAGGAGGCAGAATACAGGGGTAGGGCCTTGAGGCAGTCTGCATAGGACATATTACTTATGCCCTGTATTCTTTTAGTGAGGAACCTCTGTGGACATTCCAGTTGTTGGATATGCCTGGTTAGGTACATATCTAAGGGGCATTGTACTCAATGACAGGTCTGATGAATGCCAAACACAGTGGAACAATGACTTCCTTTGACTTAGATGCCATACCTTTGTTTATAACTTTCGCAACATAAAATGATTTCCTCACCACTGTACACACGTGATGATCAAAGGCTAGATTACTGTCTATGTATGTCCCCAAGTCCCTGACTACTAGGTCAACTCTAAGGGGTGTGTTGTCAGTATGATAGTTACCAGGGATGGATGACTTCCCAAAGGATACTATTATGCATTTCTTAGCATTTAATTTTAGTCCATGGCTCTCACACCAGTTTGTCTGTGTCAGCCCCTCCTGGAGAACATTTGTGTCCGTGTGAGATTCAGTGACAACTCCTAATTTGCAGTCATCTTCAAATTTAGTCAGCCAGAGACCACTGACATTGGCCTTGATTTATGAGAAGTAAATGCCAAAAAGGAGCGGTCCAAGGACTGATCCCTGAGGAACTCCAGTTGTGTGTGACTGGCCTTTTTGTAGAGGCGGATTTCCCAATTCTAACTTCAGAAATTAAATGTGCAGACAAATGTAGGAAATATAATTTCAAAAATATACAGGCAACTGTACCGTTGTACTAGACATTTGAAACAAGTTTGAGTAAGCTGATGCCATTTAGAAAAATGCTCTTAGCTGCCTTGTTCTACTGTTGTCACTAACTGACAGTAACTCTAATCTATTTACCACTGACTTTTAAGACAGTTGAGGAAGACTCACAGACAACATTTGTAGATGTAAGCTTCCTGACTCTTGTCAGAAGGCTGACCCTGTTCTTATCTGGAGCCAATGAAAAGGTTTCTTCATTGCTACCAGCTCAGGAAATTCTGCTACAGGCAAGCTTATAAGGGGGTCTGGGAAGTCTGTCTTCAGTTCCATGGTACTAGCAGCTGCTTTATTCCTTCTGCAATTTCTTATTCTGTCCAAGGTCATAAGGCAAGATAAGACAGAGCATCTCTAAAACTAATAGCCCTTTTCTGACCAAGACAGCACCATCTCCCAGTTTGTAAAGCTGGCATAGAGGGACATCTTATTCCAGCACCCTGCATATGCATGACCCAGAGCAAAAAACCCTAGTGCATCCCAACCTGATCAGTTTGAGTAGCAGCCTGGATATCATGCAGCTGATCCCATTCTGGAATTCCTTCCTTCTTAAAGTGCTTTAAATATTGCAGGAAGTTAGGAAGCCTAACAACAGGAAATCCTAATTGGCAAAGGGAAGAAATTTTTTTTTCTTGGTGGACACCTTTGCATTTATCTTAAGGCAGCCCTATCCTAGCCAGATGTATTGCTCTGTTTGTTTACCTCATTTTACAAAATCCTGGCATATGTTTCTTTAGAAATGCAGGGGTTGGCCATCACAGCATATGTCCCATGGATTCCCCTCTGACTTCACCCTCCCCCAGCAATTTCAGTCTTGTAATAACAAAACATGTTCAGTATCTCTTTGAACCAGCTGGGACATCTGCAGTAAAATTATCCTGGATTATGTTCTTTCTGGCAGCTGTAGCTTTGGTCAAGGAGGATCTCAAAACTGTAAGCCCTGATGTGTAAAGAACCCTGCACACCCTTTCACAGGAACAAGATGTCACATAGGACCAGTTCCCAATTTTATACCCGATATGGTTTCAGAGCCAGCTTTAAACCAAGCCATGTGTCTTGTTTTTTACCCTGAACCTCTAAACAAGGATGAAAAGACAACCAGGGGTGTCCGAGTAATGCAACCTCATTTGTCAGGGAGACAGAGTAACTCTGTGCCATTTGTATCATGGAACCGGGGCAACAAAAAACTTATTTTAAACAAGCGGCCTTCTGTTAAGGATTTAGCCCTAGAGTTTTACAGTTCATATGTATTCCTCCACCCTAGGTCTGTGGCCAGGGTGCTGCCTTAGTATCCCTCCCAGTCATTTTGGATGACTGAATGATACCACCATAGTGATTCTTATGATGAGCCCATTACAGTTGTGTGAGCTCAGTTGCCACAGCAATGTAAATCAGGGAGGTACAGATCATTGCTGCAATATGTGCTGCTTCCAGCCACTTCTTTGGTACCTTTCTAGCTCTGCCTTATAGTAAAGGAACCATCAGAATCTTTTTGAAGGCTGCTTCTCCACTTTTGGCATCTGCTCTTTCCCATATTTAGGGAAGACCTCACATGACCTGAGGACGGTTTCCCTATAAACCAGGCTGCAGGGGTACAAGTTGTAAATACCTGGTTTGTAAACACAGAAAACTAATTAAAGGCTGTGTGGGCTGCTGTCCTTTTTTCTACCATGAATCATGCTGACTTCCTCAGTGTAAGGAGGAGACATCTAAAGTTTTGGAGGTCAGACTGGGTAGGCAAATGTTTGCCTCCAGCTGATTTCAGATGATGTCCTTCAAGGATGCATCTGCAGTCCTTACAAATGGGTTGTCCTGTCATCAGGCAGCCCTCGGTCGGCCGGATTCCAAAGTCTGGGTCTGGCCTCAGCTGGTGTCGCACTTCACCCGACGTCATAGATGCAGTTCTTCGGGTATAAAGGCATCAGCCGACGCCATTTTCCCCAGTCTTTCTTGCCGCGTGGCGCCCGAAGCAGAAGCTGTTCGCAAGTGCCGGTCGGTCAGAACCAGAGATTACTACTACCGAATACGACTTACGAAGACTTCTAAAAAGCTAAGTACCCCGTTGGGGACTCTTTCTTGCCTCAGCCAATGTCAGAAAAAGTGAATAACTGTTTAACTTGTGGGAAACAAATACCTCATAAAGATTTCCACTCTTACTGCTTACCTTGTTTAGGCCCAGACCACGACGTAGCAGCTTGTCTAGCCTGTGCTTCTTTTAACCGGCGGACGCTTAGACGTCGGTCTGAATTTGCTGAGGAGTTTTTCGGCTCCGATTTTGCTTATATTATGCCGTCGGATCCTCCGACTATGCAAATGTCTAAAAAGCGCAAGGAAAAGGCCTGACACTCGCGGTCCGCGGCCGCGAAACCGGTTAAGCCAACCGCGAGTGTCTCGGTTTCAGCTGAAACCGAGCAAGCGGTTCTTCCTTCAGCTGAAAACTTACCTTCTACCGAGGCCTCTTCCAACCTGGTGGAATCGGCTTCAGAAAACCCACCTGCTGTTGCAGTTTCTCAGGAATTAAATGACACTATTCCCTTGGATATTTCAACCCCTGCACGTGGAGCTGCTAGGCCTCCTGCAGCCATGTCCATTAAGGCCTTTGCCAGGGCTAAAGCAGCTAAAGCTACTAAGACTGTGCCTGCTAAGACCCCCACTCACAGGCCCAGCTCTAGTTCTCAAATGCTTAGTTTAGCAGAGGATCTCATTTCTTTAATCCGGGGATCCCAACCTCAACCAGACAGGGCCTCTCAGCCACCTCCAGAGAAGAGGCCTAGAGCAGAGCCCCCTCAGCCACTTTCTACAGATGATTCCTCTGATGATTCAGATGATTCCGACCCTCCAGAGGCTCCTTTCTCCCCTTATGAAGACTCTGATGCTGAAGAGTCCATCCCTTCTGCCTCTCCGCCTGAGGAATTTTCCTTTGGGGAAACCTTGCATGCTATGAGGGAACAATTTCAGTGACAGGGCCAGGATTTTTCAGACTCCAGAAAAAGGCTTAGAACCTTTCTGCATTTACCACAACATAGGCCTTTAGCCATTCCTCCAGTTCTTTCTGTTGTAGATGATGCATTTAATGATGCTTGTACTGCTCCTGATTCTCTACCTCCGGCCCCTGCTAAGCCTGATAGATACTACAGGGTCCCGGACACACATTACCATTTGTATAAGGCTCCTTTTGCAGATCCGAGACTATCTCCCAAGGACCCAAGGCTGTAGCAGCTACTTCTGCTAAGAACCCCTCCCTCAGAAAGGGAATCCAGATCCTTAGAGATGGGGTAAAAGTTTACACTTCTGCTACTCTTTCAGCTAGGGCCTTGAACTGTCAATTTCACATGATCCAGTATCAAGAATTTATGCTAGACCAGTTAACCAAAAAACTGTCCTCTGGTGAATCATTAGACAAAAAATCTGTTCAGGAAATGGTACATAACATTCAGCAAGTCAGTAACCATTCCTTAAAATGCGGCTATGATGCACTGGAGGCTTCCTTTAGATCAGCCATGACTGGCACAGTTATCAGAAGGCATGCATGGTTAAAAGAGCAGGCCTTACCAGACCATGTCAAGTCCAAACTATTAGATGCTCCTATGGATAAGATCAGTTTGTTTGGCTCTCCTGCACAACAGGTGCTGAAGAAGATGGAAGAGAGGGCAAAATCTGTCCAAACACTAAAAGATTTCTTACAGGTCCAACCGCCAAGGTTTAGCAGGAATTGGCCCTCCAAGAATTGGTCCTTTCCAGACTCATCCAGAGCTCAGAGGGGCAGGAATAGGCGTTCAAGAGGCAGAAACCAATCCAGGGGTGCCTACAGGGGACGCCAGTGGCACAGTAACAACCAGCGAAGTACAGCCACGGACACAGCCACCACCACAACTACAGGACAATCACAGTGACTTGGCTCTGGCACCGCCTACCAGGAAGCAACTAGAAGCACCTTTAGGCGGGAAGCTAGCCTTATTTTCAATAAACTGGCATTACATCACAAGAGACAAGTGGATTTTACAGACAATAGACCAAGGCTACAGGTTTCACTTCCATGCTCTACCAGGGAAGAGAGGAATGCCAAACCTACCTCCAAATCAAAAGGCAGGAGCTCTAAAACAAATATCCCTATTATTAAAGATGAGAGCTGTGGAAAAGGTACCATCTATGGAGCAAGGAAAAGGATTTTACTCCAGACTCTTCCTGGTACCAAGAAAAGAGAGCAAATGGAGACCTATTCTCGACCTGTCCACTTTAAACACATTCCTCATTGTTCCGAAATTCAAAATGCTGACTCTACAGCAGCTTCTTCCCATGCTGGGTAAGGAGTCTTGGCTGGTAACTCTAGATCTCAAGGAGGCATACCTGCACGTCCCCATATGACCAAATTGCAGAAGATACCTCAGATTTCTTGCAGGATCAGAGCATTATCAATTCTCAGCATTGCCCTTTGGCTTATCTACTGCGCCCAGAGTGTTCACGAAATGCCTGACATCAGTAATTGCTCATTGCAGGCTTCAGGTAATCCAAATCTACCCCTACCTGGACGACTGCCTGATACAAGCGGACAACAAAAACAAGCTAGCAGAAGACTTACAAAGGGTCATTTACCTGCTACAAGCCCTGGGATACACAGTCAATATAAAAAAGTCAAAACTGATACCATCCCAGAGAATAACCTTTTTGGGTGCAGAGTTGGACACATCAAAGCAAATGGCATTCCTAACAGTAGAAAAACAGGAGCAGCTACCTCTCTACTTCTTGGCATTAACAAAGCAGAACCATCTGACAGCAAGAAAAGTACTGCAAACCTTGGGCTTCATGGCATCCTGCATAATATTGGTTCCTCATGCCAGACTGCATATGAGAAAACTACAGTGGTACCTAAGGAATTTATGGTCTCAACACAAGCACAGCTTAGAAACCCAGATTCCAATTATTCCATGCCTGAAGCAAGAATTCCTATGGTGGGCTCAGGCTTGTCAATCAAACACAGGATTGCCCTTCCACAGTACTCAACCAAGCCAAACCATCACGATGGACGCCTCAGACCTCGGTTGGGGGGCACACATGCTGGACAAGTGCATACAAGGCTTATGGACTCAAGACCAGCTGCACCTACACATAAATCTAAAGGAAATGCTGGCAGTAAAACTGGCAATTCAGGCATTCAGACCTTTTCTCCAACAAGGTCTATTGATGATAAGGACAGACAACACCACAGTTATATGGTACATCAACAAGCAGGGAGGCACACATTCGTATCCTCTTTGCCGGATGGCACTGGACCTCTGGAATGTGGCCCTGAGCTACAACATTCAGTTAAAAGCAATTTTTGTACCAGGAAAAGAAAACATTCTAGCAGACATATTAAGCAGGACTACCACGGATGCCCACGAATGGATGCTGCATCCGGACATCTTCAAAACCATTACAAGAAAATGGGGCTTCCAGAAATAGACTTATTTGCATCCCCACGCAATCACCAGCTAAAGAAATTCTGCACAAGGACGTACCACCCACTTGCTTGGAAGGTGGACTCCCTATCCTTCAGTTGGAAAAACCTGACAGCATATGCATTCCCACCGCTTCCTTTGATGCACAAGGTGCTATTGAAGATCAAAGAGGACCGTCCAAGGATCATCCTGATAGCTCCAGACTGGCCAAGGCAACATTGGTACCCATTACTGAGGAGCATGTCTCGGGAACAAATATGGCCACTACCCCTGGTTCCCTTGCTGTTAACACAGAACAACTACAACAATCTGCATCCAAACCTGAAAACTCTGCAGCTGACTGCCTGGAACATTGCATAGGACCAATTAACCCTAATTTATCCCAAAGGGTTAAAGACATTATCCTTGAGGCTCGCAGACCCTCAACAAGAAAAAGTTTTTCAGCAAAATGGAAAAGATATCTCATTTGGAGTACTGCAAAAGGAGAAGATGTGTCACTGGTAAACATAGCCAACATCCTGGAATACTTGGCAGAGCTCTTCCACACAGGCCTGTCCTATTCCTCCATCAAGATTCATGCATCAGCTATTTCAGCAGAATACGACTTGGATCCTCCTATCTTCTCACATCCTCTGCTCAGACAGTTCCTGAGAGGAATTCAAAATGTAAAGCCTCCTAGGAAGCCACCATTACCAGCATGGGACTTGAACTTTGTGCTAGAAAAATTGACACTTCCTCCTTTCGAACCAGCAGCAACAGCAGAATTACAATACTTATCATGGAAGACTGCCTTCCTGCTGGCAATCACTTCAGCAAGAAGGGTATCTGAACTTCAGGAATTAATGGCAGTACAACCCTTCCTGATCTTCCATCAAGATAGAGTGTCCATGAGAACAAATCCTTCCTTTATGCCTAAGGTGGTCTCCAGAGTTTCTTTGAATCAGGCTATCCACCTACCTACATTCTTCCCCAACCCACAGAACAGGGAAGAAAGACTGCTGCATACCTTGGATGTACATAGACAATTACGCTACTACCTGGACAGGACCAAGGGCAATAGAAAAACTGACCAGCTACTGGTAGCATATGCAACAGGAAGGGAAGGAAAAGCAATTTCGAAACAAACAATCTCCAAGTGGATAGGAAATTGCATTAGATTTTGTTACTCCTACCATGGAAAGAAAACTCCAGAGAACATCAGGCCTCACTCTACAAGGGCTACAGCCACTACCACAGCCTTCTTACGAGGAGTGGCTACCAAGGACATTTTAGAGTCTGCTACTTGGAGCTCCGTGCATACATTTGCCAAGCATTATAATTTACCTTTATACTCTAGATCCCGAGCAGGTTTTGCCACTACTGTTTTGCAAGGGATCCTAACTACACCATAACTTTATTTTTCCACCTCCCCCAGTTTGGCTATGGTATTCTACCCATTTGTAAGGACTGCAGATGCATCCTTGAAGGACATAGTACAGTTTTGTACCTACCATAAATGTAGATGTCCGATAGGAATGCATCTGCAGTCAGGATTACCCACCCTTCCCCTCTGTGGTGCTCCTAGGGTATTTGCCCATCTTATAGCTAGCTGGGGGAATCTATTATGGTGTATTTGTTTGTATATATGTACATGCATGCTTATTTTTTGTGTTTGCTCTCTACTATTTGGAATCATTGGCATTTATCCAAATTTAGCCTTCCAAGAGGGCACCTGGCATCTGGGGCAAGAAACACTGAGGAAAATGGCGTCGGCTGATGCCTTTATACCCGAAGAACTGCATCTATGACGTCGGGTGAAGTGCGACACCAGCCGAAGCCAGACCCAGACTTTGGAATCTGGCCGACCGAAGGGCTGCCTGATGACAGGACAACCCATTTGTAAGGACTGCAGATGCATTCCTATCGGACATCTACATTTATAGTAGGTACAAAACTGTACTTTCTTCGTGTTTCACTGTTGCAGTCATCACATTTGGGTTATCTACTTGCAGTAGACCTCAAGTCGGCCTGATTGTCAAAGTCTTGGGTCCTGCGTCGGTTGCTGTCTCATCTTCCATGATGTCAGGGGTATAAAGCATACAACGGACGGCATTACATCAGTCTTTCTTGCCATGCGGTGCCCGAAGCAGAAGCAGTTCGCAAGTGCCGGTCGTCCGACTCCTGAAATTTTAGTTTTCAAGTTTCAGAACTGAAGTCTTCTACTAAAGCTATGTACCCCATTGGGGAAACTTTTTCTTGCTCTAAACTGATGACAGTAAAAGTCAATAATTATATTTCTTGTGGAAAGCAAATACCTCATAAAGATTTTCATTCGTACTGTATTCCTTGCCTAGGCTCTGACCATACCTCACTGTTGGTTTTGTGCCTTATTTAAACAACGAACTATTCATCGTCGGTATATTTATGCTTCTAAATATTTTGGTACTCTGTTCAATTACCCAGATATGGCTTTGGTAAGCCACCCGACTACCGACATTCTGGAAAAAAGCAAAGATAAAGACACAGACAGGCCGCCTAGGTCCAAAGCTGCCGACAACGCTTCTCCTAAGCTAGTTGCCAGTTCGCCGGTACTTGGTGAGGCATTTTCGCAGCCCCTGATACCCGCTACTTTAGATTCGCAGGCCTCTACTGAGACCCATTCGGAGTCCAGTATGCCGTGAGATGCTTCCAACTGTGGAACCTGTGGATGTCTTTACCTTGGATGGGTCCGGAGCCACTGTGCAGGCACCAGCTTCTGAGAGTGTATTCAGGGCTACTGACTTGCATATTAAACCAACGCCATCTTCTTCTTCAAGGCCTAAAACTCGATCCATGCCTAGAAAACCGACGCCCAGACCGCATGGTCAGGCCTCTATGCCTAAAAAACAAATGATAAGAATGGTTGAAGACCTTATTACTTTAATCAGGGGAAGCCAACCTTCCCCCTCTAAGAGACCTAGGACTGAAGTTGCTTATGATTCTTCAGATCAGGATTCTGAAATTTCTGTTTCCTCTGATGACCAGGATTTACCCATATCTACCTATGAGGATTCTGATGCAGAGGACTCTATTCTCTCTGCTTCCCCTCCAGAGGATCTCTCTTTTGGTGAAATCTTGCGTACTCTTAGGGAGCATTTTTGCTGGGAAAGCCAGGATTACTCTGATTCTAAAAAGAGGCTTAGGGATTTCTTACTCCTACCTCAACACAGCTATCCCCCTGTACTGGACATTGTTGATGATGCCTTTTCGGAATCTAGCTTGGCCCCAGACTCCTTACCTCTTGCTCCCAGAAAACCAGATAGATATTACAGGGTTCCTGACACTCACAAGTTCCTCTTTAAAAATTCTACTGCGGATCTTGAGACCATTTCACAGGGACCCAAGGGCATGAAGGCTACTACTGCCAAAAATCCTACCCCCTCTGATAGAGATTTCAGGGCACTGGATAGATTCATAGGTAGGTTCATAGGTTCATAGGTAGGTGGGGTAAGAAGGTATACACTTCTGCAACCTTGGCCATTAGGGCCTTAAACTGCCAGTTTCATATGTTAAAGTATCAGCAGCATATTATTGGATTGCTTAAACGAAAATGATGTTGATTCCTGACTGTGCTGAAAATAAGGTTTTACAGGATGTAATGCATTCTGCTGAACAAGTTGGAAAGCATACTTTGCAATGTGGTTTTGATTCACTAGAGGCATCTTGCAGGGCTGCTGTCACTGGTTCTGTACTTAGAAAGCATGCTTGGCTTAAGGAGCAGTCTTTGCCAGATCATATTAAGCTAAATTGCTGGATGCACCCTTAAACTAGGACCGCCTGTTTGGCAACAAAGCAGAAGTAGTACTCAAAAAGATGGAGGAAAAAGCTAAACCAATGCAAACTGTTAAAGATTTCCTGCAAGTACAGCCTCCAAGATTTAGTAGGCATTGGCCCTCTAAGAATTGGTTCTTTCCTGCCTATTCCAGGCCTTCTCAGTCCAAACCCAGAACCAGCAGAACACCCAGGCTTCAGTCCCAAGATACGCACAGGACTGAGCAATGGGAGGCTCCCACTTCCAAAGCAGGGAGTAGTAAGACTCCCCCTTATGGTAAACTATCTCAATGATTTAATTTAAAAAATTCCAAGCCCTTCTTCAACTGACTGCTCCTTTAGGGGAAAAGATTGCTCTGCAGGCAAAAAACTGGGAACTCATTACCCAGGACAAATGGGTTTTAAATATAGTTTCCCAAGGATACAGATTCCACTTCCACACTTTAACAACCCCAAACTGTTGGCCAGATCTACCCCCAAATCAGTGAACAGAGGCTCAAAAGCAAGTTATCTCTCTCTTAAGTATAAAGGCTATTCAAACTGTCCCAGAAGAGGAAAGGGGACAAGTTTTCTACTCAAGACTTTTCCTGGTGCCCAGAAAAAGACAACCCCTGGCTTCCTATCCTGGATCTCTCTATCCTAAACTCTTTTTGGTGATCCCAAAATTCAAGATGCTAACTCTTCACCAGTTGCTTCCTGTGCTAGGCAAGGATGTCTGGTTGGCAACACTGGATTTAAATGAAGCCTACCTGCACATCCCAATCAGGGAATCTTGCAGAAGATGCCTATGATTAAAAGCAGGCTACATGCGCTATCAGTTGTCTGCACTGCCCTTTGGCTTATGTACTGGGCCCCATGGTATTCACAAAGTGCCTAGCTCCAGTGATTGCATTTTGCAGGCAAAGAAATATTCAAATATACCCTTACCTGGACGATTGTCTAATTCAGGCAGAAAGCCAGGACATACTTTTGAATCATCTGGCGTTTGTACAAAAGGTGCTAATTTCTCTGGGGTACACCATAAACGAAAAGAAATCACATCTTGAAACCTGCCAACAAGTTGTATTCCATGGAGCAAGCTTGAACACAACTTCCCAGATGGCTTTCCTCACGCCAGAGAAACAAGTTCATTTGACAGCTTACTTCAAACTAATGGCCACATAGACCCTGCTATCTGTAAGACAAATACTGCAAGCCTTGGGGTTCATGGCCTCCTGCATTCTCCTAATTCCATATGCAAGACTGCATATGAAGAAACTGCAATGGTATCTAAAAAGCCTATGGTGTCAACATTTTCATGTTCTAGAAGCAATGATTCCTATCATACCTTGCCTACAGTTAAGTTCCTTTGGTGGGCAGAGGCCTGCCACCAAAACAGGGAACTGCCATTCACTCTACCCCCTGCCGCCCAAACCCTAACTACAGACGCATGAGACTGTGCATGGGGGGCTCACTTGGCAGGGAAGTGCATTCAGGGCAAATGGAACCCAAGTCAAATGCACCTACATATCAATCAAAAAGAAATGTTAGCTGTACAGAATGCTCTGACAGCCTTCAAGGACCATATTCTTCCAGGACAATTAATGGGAAAGACTGACAACACCACTGTTATGTGGTACACAAACAAGCAGGGGGGAACCCACTCATACCCTCTCTGCAGACTAGCCATGGTTCTGTGGGACACAGCCTTGAGCTACCAAGTGCACTTACAGGCTCAATTCCTGCCAGGAAAGCTAAATACACTGGCAGACGAACTAAGCAGAGATCTCATGGACCCGCACGAATGGAAACTGGAACCAAAGACATTCAACATGTTGATAAACAAATGGGGGAGCCCAGATATAGTCCTGTTTGCCTCCCCCAGAACTACCAATTTGACAAATTCTGCACAAGGACTTCCCACAAACAAGCTTGGAAATTGGATGCCCTGTCCTTCATCTGGAAAAATCTGTCAGTTTATGCCTTTCCTCCTCTGCCTTTCCTGTCCAAGGTGCTACTAAAGATCAAACAGGACAAACCAAGGACAATACTGATTGCACCAGACTGGCCACGCCAACACTGGTGTACCCCCTTTTGCGCAGTGTGTCACTGTTGGCTCTATGGCACCTGCCCCAGACCCCTACCCTGCTATCCCAGCAGGAGGGCCAGATTCTGCACCCTCAGCTTCAAACCATGAACTTGGCAGCCTGGCTAATTACCTGATCTCTCCATTACCATCCCCTCAGTACGCAAGTGATGGATGTCATTCTGGAGGCAAGGAGGCCTAGTACTAGAAAATCTTATGCTGAAAATTGGAAAAGATTCTGTTCCTGGAACCAAGCTCAGGGGATGGGCACAGCAGTTCCCAATTTACCTCCGATTCTTCAATACTTAACTGAGATGCTTCACAAGGGCATTTCCTTTTCCTCCATCAAAATTCATGCCTCAGCCATGTCAGCTCATGACAACACAGAACCACCCCTGTTCTCTCATCCACTGCTCAAGCAGTTTCTCAGAGGGGCCAAAAACTTAAGACCACTTAGGAGAGCCCCACCTCCAGCCTGAGACCTTAACTTTGTATGGGGAAAAACTCACTCTGCCTCCTTTTGAGACAGCTGCAAGTGCAGAGTTGAAATTCCTTTCTTGGAACAGCCTTCCTTTTAGCCATCACTTGAGCAAGAAGGGTGTCTGAATTACAGGCCCTTATGGCAGTGAAGCTTTTGATCATCTTCCATGCAGACAGGGTGTCCTTCAGGACCAATCCCTCCTTCATGCCCAAGGTAGTATGGCTCTTAATCAGTCCATTCATTTGCCAACCTTCTTTTCTAATCCACAGAACAAAGGGGAACATATACTGCACTCCTTAGACATGCACAGACAACTTGGATATTACTTGGACAGGACTAAACAGGAAATCTGAACATCTGCTGGTGGCATTTGCTGCAGGGGCAGAGGGGAAGGCCATTTCAAAACAAACCATTTCTAAATGGATAGGCCATTGCATTAATTTCTGCTTAAGCACCATGGAAAACCTATCCCACAGGGGATAAGACCACATTCTACCAGGTCTGCATCTACCACTACAGTCTTCCTCAGAGGTGTCTCTACCAGGGACATCCTAGAAACTGCTACCTGGAGTTCTGTGCATAGTTTCACCAAGCATTACCATTTTCCAATTTTCTCTAAATCCAGAGCTGGTTTTGCCACTGCCATTCCTCCTCCCATCCTTAGCTTTGGGAATCTATCCAAATGTGATGACTGCAACAGTGAAACACGAAGAACATAATACAGTTGTGTACACTTACCATAAATGTAGATGTTTGAGTGTATTCACTGTTGCAGTCCTGGTTACCCTCCCTCCAGCCCCCTAACTTCTTTTGGCTATATCTCCCTTGTGTGTGTGTGTGTGTGTGTGTGTGTGTGTGTGTGTGTGTGTGTGTGTGTGTGTGTGTGTGTGTGTATATAGATATATATATATATATATATATATATATATATATATATATATATATATATATATATGAAAAACTGATGTAATGGCATTGGCTGCATGCTTTATACCCCTGACGACCTGACGTCATGGAAGATGAGACAGCAACTGACGCAGGATCGAAGACTTTGATAGTCAGACTGACTGACGGCTACTGCAAGCATTTAACCCAAATGTGATGACTGCAACAGTGAATACACTCGAACATCTACATTTATGGTACGTGTACATAGCTGTACTTTATGAATGACACTAAACAGCAATCTTTATGCCCTGAAATCTACTGTTTTGATGAGTGTGGCCAGACAACTATATTTTTACACAGTATTTGACATATACAAACTCTACAACAGAAGGAAGAAACTTTTGCAAAAGGGAGTAAAATCCCATGAGTGGAGGAGCTCCCTGGTCAGCCTCCGTAAGAAGCTGAGATCCCTTACAAGATCCTGCAAAGCTAGCTACGAAAACAAAATCACCACAGATTCTAAGGGCAACCCCAAAGCATTCTATAGCTATGTCAAGAATCTCAATGGCAGCACCCAGATCTGCTCTGAGTTGCAGCACAACGGCATGAAAATTACAGAACCAACTGATATTGCCAACATCCTGGCAGATAGGTTCAGTGCTTACTTTACCCCCCTCTCACCCCCTAAAGGGCCCATATCTATACAGGAAGAATGCAGAGTCCTTGTAATCACATCTATGCAAGTAAAAGCTGCACTTTCTAAAACCAAAAACACAGCATCCATGGGACCAGAAAATATCCCAGGCTGCATTTTACATGAACTTCAGAATGAACTGGCTCCCCACCTAAGCATCATGTTCAATCATAGTCATAGGGCTTTTTGCCCACTGAATGGCATACAGCAACAGTTATCCCACTCCACAAAGTGGGAGCCACCACTGATCCTGGGAACTATTGCCCTATTAGCCTGATCTGCAAGGCCATGGAACGTATCATCATGAAACTCATAAACAAAGACATTAGTAACCTCCAAACTCTGGACCCCACCCAGTTCGGGTTTGTGAAAGGCAGATCATGCCTTCTGAACTTGATTGACTTCTTTGAGGCAGTCACCAAAGCCGTAAGCGAGGGTAAGGTGGTTCACACAGCCTATCTTGACCTCGCCAAGGCTTTCAACACCATCCTCCATTCTGGAATTATAGCTAAACTCACTAAACTGGGTATAAATCCCTACGTCACAAGATGGGTTGCCAACTGGCTCACTGACAGAACCCACACTGTAAAAGTTGCAGACTCCAAATCTGACTTCAAACCAGTGACAAGTGGAGTACCACAGGGTTCAGTCCTGGGACCTCTACTGTTATGGTATCTACTTCTCTGAAGTACAGGCTAACACAGAAGGCCTCTGGCTAACGTAATTCGCAGATGACTGCAAACTAGGAGCCATAGTTGAGTCCCCAAATGATGTGGACATCCTACAGAAGGGCCTCACTGAGACAGATGCCTGGTGTCAGAGGCATGACCTCAAGCTCCATGCCAAAAAGTGCATTGTCATCCCCTTTGGTAAAAACTCTGTACCCATGAACTACCACATAAACGGCAGTCTACTTAATGTTGAATGTGTGATAATTTGGGACCCAGGTGGACAGTAGTCTATCCTTTGATAATCACATCACCACAGTAGTCGGGAAATCCTTCTGTGTGGCACACCTCATCACAAATGGGTTCTCATACAGGAAAAAAGAGGTCATTGTTCCCCTCTACTCGGCACTCATTAGACCCATTATAGAGTACAACGCCCCTTTCGGAATGTACCTCACAAGACATCTGCAGCAGTTGGAAAGGACACAGAAGTACCTCACAAAGAGGATTACTGGCCTCAAACAGATGCCCTACACTGACCATCTCTAAAAACTCCAGGTTTACTCTGTAGCATATTGCCTACTCCGAGGAGATCTCTGCCTAACGTATAAAGCTATGTTAAATCCAGAGCTGTTGGCCATGCTACACCTAAAGAAAACCCAATCCCTCTGAGCTACACGCTCTAGGGTCCAAAACCTTGTCACCACAATAAACAGGACATGCTGGAGGGATAGAGTCCTGTCCCAGAGACTTCCTATACTCTGGAACAAGCTATCTATCGGTGTTGAGCAAAGTTCCTCATTAGCACTCTTCAAGAAAAATCTTGATGAGTGAATGGGAAATAGGAAATACACCCTGGGGATCACTTCTGTGGCTCTGCTCGACAGGGGCTCAGGAAATTAACTTTCTTGGGTGGCATAAGCCAGGGAATCGTGTTGGCTAGGCTTACTTTAGGCCCTTGGGCTGATAGCCTAGTATCTATGAACCTATATGTTTGGAGGGAGCATATGTGCTCATATTTGTAATGGTGAGAAATGCATTTGTCTTTAGGGATGCAGTCCCATACCTTTTGTAGTTTTTTTCCTCTTTTTCTTCTGACGCTGTGTTTTTTATGATTATTTTGAGTGAGTCATAGTCAGTTTGATATGTTTATATTCCCTTTAGGCTCTTATCAACCGAAGTGTGAACCTTGATCCTCTGGGGAAGTGGTCAAAAGTTGGCTTGATTGTCTATGACTCTGCAGTGCCTATTGGTAAGTGCCATCTTATAGTAAACATTTTGTTATGTTAGCTTTGGAGGACGTGTGTGTGTGTGTGTGTGTGTGTGTGTGTGTGTGTGTGTGTGCGCGCGCGCGCATTAATAAGTTGTCATGATTCATCTTTAGAAGTAGATTGCAGCACACATACTAAAACAATACTCAGCAGTGTAATCTGCCATGCTTCTGCTGTATTACAGCATAAAATTTCCTTTTTTCTTATTGTTTTTAATTGCTACCCCACCATTCAAGACATTGCTGCATGAGTACTGTCCTGCATCCCCATTGCTCAGCACTTACACTGAGATATGATCCCTTTTTTCTTAGTAATTACAGCACTGTTAGATACGTAGTTGTTATTTCTTACTCTAAACCTTTGTAATTTATTTTCACTGTTGGAGTAACACCCCAACCCCATGAGTTTATTAAAAAAAAAAAAAAGAAAAAGGGGGTTATGGATGGGTGTAATTAAAGCACTATTTATTTATTGCCCCCCTTGCCTTCTGTTATGGCACCTTAGAAGTGGTTGTAGAGTAGGTATTTCATACTTCTTGGTCGATAATAACACTGGTTTGTTACTTCCTTGCGATATGGAGGTAAGAGTGTTGTACGATAATGTTCTACTGCTGTTTTCTAGCTTAATGCTCATTATTCTTTTGCACTTTAGGCTTGTTAGCTGCTACTTCTCGTTTGAGACAGTGCTGTGCAATATTTCTGTCTGCTGTTTAGTATGAACTGCTCTGTAGGTTTGGTGGTGGTCTCAGCACTGTAGTTTTTTAGCTCCCAGTCTCATCTTGGCACAGTACTGTAGCAGGGAAATGTATTGAGTCATACCTAATGGCTGTCTAAATGGTGCTCCCCACCCTCATTTGACCCTCACTGCAATGATGAGAACTGTAAGGGCTGTTTTTTTAGTAGTTCCAGCACAGTACATTTCGTATGTTCCTAATCCACATTTAATTATGTCTGTTATGGTGCCACAGATTTCCTTGCTTTGTAGTCGTTACATTAGTTTTGATTCCCCTTACTCTTCAGAACGTTAGATTTGCTTTCCGTACTTCTTAGTAAAGTGCTGTGCACCTCTTTATTTCTCCATTGGTGCAGTACTTTTGACTTGGTGTTCCCTTGGTAAATGCAGTATTATATATGCATTCCCGTTACTTCAGAGTAGTTACAGTACTTTTAAGTAACGATGTTCTTCATCTCACATTGCTGCAGTCCTTACTTATGGGTAGTCCGCTGTCCTCGGTCGGCCCGAATACCAAAGTATTAGGCTGACGTCGGTCATGGGCGCCTAGATCTGACATCAGAGCATCAGGGTATAAAGGCGCATGATCGACGTCATATCCT
Source organism: Protopterus annectens (assembly GCF_019279795.1). Lineage (NCBI taxonomy): Eukaryota > Metazoa > Chordata > Ceratodontiformes > Protopteridae > Protopterus > Protopterus annectens. The sequence continues at coordinate 17,811,909 of NC_056741.1, read as the reverse complement.
CAGTCTTTTTTGCCGCATGGTCCGATGCAGAAGCTGCGTTGCAAGTGCCGTTCGGCGTTCTGAAATTTTTCGTTTTCGGAGTTTCAGACCGATACCAAGTTGGGCTAAGTACCCCGTTGGGGAATATTTTTGTTTTTTCTTGCCTCAGTTATTTACCGGATGTCAGAAAAAGTGATTAATTGTATTTCTTCTGGGAAACAGATACCACATAGGGATTACCACTCGCTTTGTATTCCTTGTTTGGGACCGCAGCACGACGTAGTAGGGTGTCGGTTTTGTGCTAGGTTTAATAAGCGCACTATAAAAAGGAGGTTAGATTGCGCTAGGTTAGTCTTTGGCACGAGGTGTAATTATAATATGCCGTCGGATGTTCCGACGCCTGCTTCTACAAGGAAGCGCAAAGACAAATTTTTAAAGCCTAAGCAGGATGATTCGTCCGTTTTGGACGCTGTTGAGTTCCAGGGGGAAACTTTGATTTTTCAAGATGTGGCCTCTCAGGAGGCAGGTCAGGCTGAAGGGGCCTCTCAGGTTACTATTCTCCCTTCTATGCCTAAGGTGGTTAGGCCTTCTGCTACTGTTTCTAAGGCTCCTTCTGAGGGCAGGTCTGTTTTGCCTTCCTCTGGTGTCAGTTCTGGTTCTTCAGGGTCTGTGCCAAAAAAAACACATGTTTAAAATGGCAGAGGATTTGATTACTTTAATTAGAGGTTCTATTCCCCCTCCTGATAGGAGGCCCAGGATGGAGCCAGAGTTGGAAAGTTTGGAGCAGGCCTCAGATGATTCAGAGTCTTCTGCTGAAGACATTCTAGATTTCCCTCCTTATTCTGATTCTGATGCAGAGGATTCCTCTCCTTCTGCTTCTCCTCCAGAGGATTTTTCATTTTCAGTACCTCTGTATTCCATGTGGGAGCATTTTAAGTGGGAGGACCAGGATTACTCTGATTCACGGAAGAGGCTTAGGGAGTTCTTGTTTTTACCACAGACCGGATGGGTATTACAGGGTGCCTCAGGCTCATAAATATCTGTATAAGAGTCCTAGGGCGGACCCAGAAATTGTTAGTCAGGGGCCTAAGGGTGTTAGAGCCTCTGTTGTTAAGAATCCGGTTCCTCTGGATAAGGAAGCTAGAGCTTTGGATGGATGGGGTTAGAAGGTGTATGCCTCTTCTACTTTGGCAATGAGAGCTTTGAACTGCCAGTTTCATAGGTTGAAGTATCAGAATTTCCTCCTTTCTCAGCTAAGATCTAAAGTGGATGCTTTGGCAGAGCGCATACAGTGAAAAGAATTGCTGGATTTACTGCATGTTTCTGAACAGGTGGGTAAGCACTCTTTGCAATGTGGTTTTGATGCTTTACAGGCTTCTTCTAGGGTGGCTGCCTCTAGTTCAGTCATTCGTAGGCACGCCTAGCCTAAGGATCAGAATTTGTCTGAGCATGTTAAGTCTAGAATACTGGATGCCCCTTTACAGTCTGAAGTTTTGTTTGGTCCTCCTGTGGAGTCAGTCTTAAAGAAAATGGAAGACAAGGCTAAGTCTATGCAGACTGTTAAAGATTTTTTGCAGGTACAACCTCCAAAGTTTAGTAGAAATTGGCCTACTAAGGGGTGGACGTACCCTACTTCTGATTCTCAGTCTAGGGGTAGATCTAGGCTTGGTAGGGGCAGAGCTCAGAGTACCTTCAGGCCGAGACAATGGAGTTCGCCGGCTCAATCTGCTGGTGAGGGCAGGGGCCAGTCCTTTTGTAAACAGGCCCAATGACCTGCATTTTCAACTGCCAGACTCTTCTTGCCGGGCAGCTCCTTTGGGAGGAAAGTTGACTCTTTTCAAGCAAAATTGGCATTTAGTCACCCAGGACAAATGGGTATTGGACATTGTAAACCGAGGTCACAAGTTCTATTTCCACACCATGCCTCCTTTCAAAGGCATGCCAGACGTCCCTCCTCGGCAAAGGATAGAGGCTCACAGACAAATTTCTTTCTTCTTCAAAAAGGAGCTATACAGCCGGTTCCTCTGTCAGAAGTGGGCCTAGGATTTTATTCCCGCCTGTTTCTAGTTCCAAAGAAAGGGAACACGTGGACACCAATTTTGGATTTATCTATCCTCAACACTTACCTGGACATTCCAAAGTTCAAGATGCTGACTTTACAACAACTTTTACCTCTGTTGGGAAAAGATCACTGGATGGTTACTCTGGATCTCAAAGAGGCTTACCTTCATGTTCCTATCAGGCCCAGTTGCAGGAGGTACCTGCGTTCTCTGCATTGCCCTTTGGCTTATCTACTGCGCCCAGAGTGTTCACAAAGGTTCTGGCTCCAGTGATAGCATTTTTCAGACTAAGAGGACTACAGATTTATCCTTATTTGGACGACTGCCTGTTTATTGCACAAGAAAAGGACGAACTTCTTCATCATCTACAGTATGTGATGGCAGTGTTAAGATGCCTAGGGTATTCTGTGAACGAAACAAAGTCCAGTCTAGTACCCTCTCAGGACATGTGCTTTCTGGGTGTGAGACTGAATACAGCTTCCCAGATGGCCTTTTGACCCCGGACAAACAAAGATTCTCTCTATTTCCGGCAAATGTCTCAACGGTCCAGGCTGACTGCAAAGACAGTCCTTCAAGCCTTGGGGTTCATGGCATCTTGTACTTTGGTGTTTCCCAATGCCAAATTGCATATGAGGAAGCTTCGATGGTATCTCAAAAATGTGTGGACACAGCACTGCCAAGATCTAGACACTGTCATTAAGATAATACCTTGCATTCAGAAGGAGTTTTTGTGGTGGGCTCAGGAATGTCACCTAAACAAGGGACTCTCTGTGACCCGGCCAGAGGCGAGTCAGATTCTAACGACAGATGCCTCGGACAAGGCTTGGGGAGCACACCTCAATGGAAAATGGGTGCAAAACACGTGGCCTGTCAAACTCCAACACTTGCATATCAACTTGAAGGAAATGTTAGCAGTCCAGTTTGCATTGATGGCTTTCAAAGTTTACTTCACCCAGGGCAGGTGTTGATTCAAACAGACAACACTACTGTCATGTGGTACATCAACAAGCAGGCCGGAACCCATTCTTACCCTCTTTGCAGGCAAGCGATGATTCTGTGGGAAACTGCTCTCAATCTACACCTCAATCTTCAGGCAAGGTTTCTACCAGGAGCACAGAACTCCTTAGCAGATGTATTGAGCAGACCAATAGTGGATCCTCACGAGTGGAAATTGGATCCTCATGTATTTCAACAGTTAACAGTGTTATGGGGAACTCCAGACATAGATCTGTTCGTTTCTCCGCTAAATTACCAGTTGCCAAAGTTTTGCACAAAAATGTTTCATCACACAGTTTGGAAGGTGGACGCTCTATCATACAGTTGGAACAATCTGCATGTATATGCCTTTCCACCTCTGCCTCTTCTTCCCAAGGTACTTTTAAAGGTCAGACAAGACAAGCCAACCATGATTTTGATAGCACCGAATTGGCCTCGACAACACTGGTGCCCACTACTGAGGAGTTTAGTACGAGAACCTCCATGGCCTCTGCCTTTGATTCCGCACCTTTTGTCACAAGAGGACAGTCACTTCCTCAATGTCAAGATTCAGTCTCTACATCTAACAGCCTGGCATATTTTGTTTTAGACTCTGGAAGGTCTCTGCTTCCACAACAAGTTTTGGATGTTATTTTGGAGGCCAGGACGCCTAGTACCAGGAAAGTTTACGCGGATACATGGAGGTGATTTTTTTTTTTATTTGGAGCAAGGGAAAGGACCTTGATGTCTCCAAACCTGATTTACGTGTTGCTCTTCAATATCTTATTGAGCTATTGGACAAGGGTTTGTCTTTCTCCTCAATAAAGGTTCATGCTGCAGCCATTTCTGCTCACTATGATTGTGACCCTCCTTTATTCTCTCATCCTTGGTTTAAGCAATTTCTTAGAGGGGCAAAGAATATAAGACCCCCACGTACAGCTTCTACTCCTGCTTGGGATCTCAATTTTGTGTTGGAAAAAACTTACTCTACAACCTTTGGAGCCCGCAGCTACTACCGAGTTAAAGTATTTGTCATGGAAAGCTGCTTTTTTGTTGGCCATTACCTCTGCAAGAGGGGTTTCTGAATTACAGGCCCTCATGGCAGTGGAGCCTTTCCTGATTTTTCATAAGGATAGGGTATCTTTACGTACTAATCCTTCCTTTATGCCTAAAGTGGTTTCTAGTGTGGCCTTAAATCAAACTGTTCATTTGCCTACTTTTTATGCAAACCCCCAAAATAAAGGGGAGAAACTTTTGCATACTTTGGATGTTCACAGGCAGTTGTGTTTTTATTTGAGCAGAACCAAGGAGTTCAGACAGTCTCAGCAATTGTTTGTTTCTGTTGCTTTGGGTTCACAGGGTAAACCTGTTTCAAAACAAACTATTTCTAAATGGATTGGGTTTTGTATTTCTTTCTGTTATTCCCATCATAGTAAGGAGATTCCTGCTGGAATCAAGCTTCATTCCACCAGGGCTACTGCTACTTCTACGGCCTTTCTAAGGGAGTAGCTACAAAGACATTTTGGAGGCAGCTTCAAGGAGTTCAGTGCATGCCTTTCCTAAACATTACCACCTTCCTCTTCATTCTAAGTCAAGGGCTGGATTTGCCACTGCAATTTTACAGGGCATTTTAGCGGCCCCTAATGCTTTATGATTTTTACCATCCTCCCTTAACCGTTGCTTTGGGATTCTACCCATAAGTAAGGACTGCAGCAATGTGAGATGAAGAACATAGTACAGTTTTGTACCTACCATAAATGTAGATGTTCGAAGATCCACATTGCTGCAGTCCAATTTACCCTCCCTCCTTCCCCACTGTACTTTGACTTGGTGCTATGCTTTAGGTGATGGTTGTTGTTGGGCATGTTTTTGGGAGGTATTCTGTTTTTGGCTGTGGCCTTTCCGGTTTGGCCTTCTGACATCTGGGGCAAGAAAAGACTGAGGATATGACGTCGATCATGCGCCTTTATACCCTGATGCTCTGATGTCAGATCTAGGCGCCCATGACCGACGTCAGCCTAATACTTTGGTATTCGGGCCGACCGAGGACAGCGGACTACCCATAAGTAAGGACTGCAGCAATGTGGATCTTCGAACATCTACATTTATGGTAGGTACAAAACTGTACTTTCCTCTTACTCATCATACTTCTACTTCAACAGTTTATAGTTTTGGAGGTTGAGTATTTCTTACTGATTAGTGATGCCAGTGCTGTAGGGGCACTTTTCTTACTCCATAGTAGTTACAGCACTGTAGGATAAGTACCCGTTGCTCCTCAGCTATGACACTACTTTGCATTTTCTCATACTTCGGCATAGTTACAGTAGTGTAGCTATTCCCTACTCCTCGATAATGACACTACTGTAGGTTTTTGCTTACTTCAGCATAGTTACGTTACCCCCTGCTCTTTGATAATGACAGTACTGTAGGTTTCCCTACTCCGCGATAATGACACTTCTGTAGGTTTTTCCATACTTTGGAGTAGTAACAGTGGTATAGTTATTCCCTACTCCTCAATAATGACACTACTGTAGGTTTTTCCTTACTTCAGCATAGTTGCGTTACTCCCTGCTCTTTGATAATGACACTACTGTAGGTTTCCCTACTCCTCGATAATGACACTGCTTTAGGTTTTTCCATGCTTTGGAGTACTTAGAGTAGTGTAGTTATTCCGTACTCCTCAGTAGTGACATTAGTGTAGATTTAATTTCCCTAAGCCTCAGAACTGTGTGCCTAGATTTTATTTCTCTCTATTGATTTGGTGCTTTAGATTTAGTGTTCCCTTGCTCCTTGGTAATAGTGCTCAGCCTGTCCTCATGGCATGGAGAGATGGAGCCATAAATTTGATCCAGGTGATGGGTCCAGTTAGCAACCCTTATACTGAAGATGATACGAAGGGTGGGAGAGGAATGAAGGGGTGTGGCTTATTCAACTATCTTTGAGATTTGGGGAGGAGTGCGTGCACTTTTAACACACGAGGCAGTAGTTACCTGGTGGAAAGTAGGTAACCATTGCTCATCTGGGGGGGGGATAGGCAAGGTTATTTTGAGAACAATCCTTGCAGAAGCGAGAACAACACCTCTGCTGTCAACCCATTTTACAGTTCTTCCCCAGCACTTTGCTCTGTGTGTGCAGGGGTTAGGGGCACTAATAGGAAAATGTATGAGTCATACCTAATGGCTGTCTAAATGACGCCCCCCCAGTTGACCCTCAGTACAGTGATGAAGAATGAATGGGCTGATTGACTGAAGGAGGAATGTGCTACTTGCAAGGCAGCAGGGCTAATTAACGAGTGCAATAAAATAAATAATAAAAGACTGCTTTGCATATATATATATATATATATATATATATATATCTATATATATATATATATATATATATATATATATTTCCCTTACATCTCAGTAGTTAAAGTATTGTAAGTTAAGTATCTCTTATTCCTCAATATTGACACTTCTGTAGATTTGTATTCCTTTTTCAGTAGTTAAAGTGCTTTAGGTTAAGTAGTCCTTAGTCTTCAGTAATGACACTGATGTTGATTTACTTCCCTTTGTTCTCTGTTGCTGCGATTTTATAGGTGAGGTACTCATTACTCTTCAGATGACACTGCTGCAGATTTACTTCCCTTGGTTCTCTGTTGCGGTGGTTTTATAGGTGAGGTACTCATTACTCTTCAGTATTGACGCTGCTGTAGATTTACTTCCTTTTCTTCTCTGTTGTGGTTTTATAGGTGAGGTACTTATTACTCTTCAGTAATGACACTGCTGTAGGTTTACTTCCCTTTGTTCTCTGTTGCCATGGTTTTATAGGCGAGGATGGATGGATGTACTCATTATGCTTCAGTAATGATGCTGCTATAGATTTACTTCCCTTTGCTGCTACAGTTTTATACGCAAGGTACTCCTTATGCTTCAGTAATGATGCTGCTATAGATTTACTTCCTTTTGTTCTCTGTTGCTGCTGTTTTGTAGGTGAGGTACTCATAACTCTTCAGTAATGCTGCTGTAGATTTACTTCCCTTTGTTCTCTGTTGCGTTTTATAGCCGTGGATTGATGGATGTACTCATTATTCTTCAGTAATGACAGTGCTGTAGATTTACTTCCCTTTGTTCTCTGTTGCTACAGTTTCATAGGTGAGGTACTCATTACTCTTCAGTAATGCTGCTGTAGATTTACTTCCCTTTGTTCTCTGTTGCTGCGGTTTTATATGTGAGGTACTCATTACTCTTCAGTAATGATGCTGGTGAAGATTTACTTCCCTTTTGTTCTCTGTTGCTGTGGTTTTATAGGTGAGGTACGCAATACCCTTCAGTAATGACGCTGGTGTAGATTTACTTCCCTTTGTTCTGTGTTGCTGTGGTTTTATAGATGAGGTACTCCTTATTCTTCAGTAGTGATGCAGCTGTACATTTACTTCCCTTTGTCTGTTTCTACGGTTTTATACATGTGGTACTCGTTACTCTTCAGTAATGATGTTGCTGTAGATTTACTTCCTTTGTTCTCTGCTGCTACAGTTTCATTGGTGAGGTACTCATTATTCTTCAGTAGTGACGCTGCTGTAGATTTACTTTCCTTTGTCTGTTTCTCCGGTTTTATACAACAAGTACTCATTACTCTTCAGTAATGACGCTGCTGTAGATTTACTTCCTGTGTTCTCTGTTGCTACAGTTTCATTGGTGAGGTACTCATTACTCTTCAGTAGTGACGCTGCTGTAGATTTACTTCCCTTTGTCTGTTTCTCCGGTTTTATACAACAAGTACTCATTACTCTTCAGTAATGACACTGATGTAGATTACTTCCCTTTGTTCTCTGTTGCTACAGTTTCATTGGTGAGGTACTCATTACTCTTCAGTAATGACGCTGCTGTAGATTTACTTCCTTTGTTCTCTGTTGCTACAGTTTCATTGGTGAGGTACTCATTATTCTTCAGTAGTGACGCTGCTGTAGATTTACTTTCCTTTGTCTGTTTCTCCGGTTTTATACAACAAGTACTCATTACTCTTCAGTAATGACACTGCTGTAGATTACTTCCCTTTGTTCTCTGTTGCTACAGTTTTATTGGTGAGGTACTCATTCTTCAGTAGTGATGCTGCTGTAGATTTACTTCCCTTTGTCTCCAGTTTTATACAAGTACTCATTACTCTTCAGTAATGACGCTGCTGTAGATTTACTTCCTTTGTTCTCTGTTGCTACAGTTTCATTGGTGAGGTACTCATTACACTTCAGTAGTGACGCTGCTGTAGATTTACTTCCCTTTGTCTGTTTCTCCGGTTTTATACAACAAGTACTCATTACTCTTCAGTAATGACGCTGCTGTAGATTTACTTCCTTTGTTCTCTGTTGCTACAGTTTCATTGGTGAGGTACTCATTATTCTTCAGTAGTGATGCTGCTGTAGATTTACTTCCCTTTGTCTGTTTCTCTGGTTTTATACAACAAGTACTCATTACTCTTCAGTAATGACACTGATGTAGATTACTTCCCTTTGTTCTCTGTTGCTGCAGTTTTATACATGAGGTACTCACTCTTCAGTAATGATGCTGGTGTAGATTTACTTCCCTTTGTTCTCTGTTGCTGTGGGTTTATAGGTGAGGTACTCATTATTCGTAAGTAATGACATTGCTTTGGATTTATTTCCCCCACTCCTTATTCACACCACTATTGGTTTAAGTGTTCTTCATTCCTCGCTAAATGCATTCCTATAGATTTGCTTCCATCCATTTACTAGTTACAGCACCGCGCATTCATTATTCCTTATTACTGCGGATTAATTTTCAGTACTTATGAAATACTGCAAGTTAAGTATGCCTTACTCCCTAGTAGTGACACTGCTCTGGATTAATTCTCCATGCGTCTCATTGTTTATAGTACTGTACATTAAAGCATTACTTTTTTCTCAGTAATCACACCACTGCAGATGTCCTTTTTCTAGTCCTTTGCAGTGATAGTACTGTAGGTTAGGTATGTACTGCTTCTCACTCCCCCTACGCGCGCGCACACACACACACACACACACACACACACACACACACACACACACACACACAACCTGGCAAGACCTTTAATGTTTCCCAAAAATCTGAACCTGTATTTCTGTCTTTGGGAAGAGATCATTTTAGACAAATAGGTTCTGAAAGTTATTCATCACAGATGCAGGTGGCAGTGGGGATCACTCTGCCTCCCTCCCCTCCTTTCCAAGGGGGTTCCCATCTTCCGCCAAATCAAACTCTTCTTTTCCTTCTGGTCATTCAACACCTGCTGATTCAGGGAGGTGGTAGAAGCGGTCCCTCTTCCTCAGCTACCAGATTGCTTTTGTTCATGAATGTCTCTATTACCAAAGATCTTTCCTTCCTAAACCAGTTTGTGTTACCCCAGTTATTATCGCCGTAACTGAAACATGGCTAAACCCACATATTTCAGATACTGAAATTCTCCCTACAGGCTGCAACATAATTTGATCTGATAGACTCAACAAAAAAGGTGGCAGTGTTACATTAATATACTAAAATTCCATAAATCTCATTTCCTATCCCAAACCAGCCTCTACCTTTCAAAACCTAGAATTTCTCCTAACAACTCTTCGATTAAACAACAATAAAAAACCTAACTATCTCAGTAGTCTACATCCCCACAGGCCAGAATGTTCCCATTCTAGAAGAATTTCTATCACGGATAAACCTAAACGTATCAAATGAAACTGTCATCCTAGGAGATACAAATATTAACTGGTGAAACCTTACTTCCAACTCCCCAGCCAACAGCATAAATTTGCACAGCTTTACTCAGCTCATCAATACTCCCACCCATGGCCTGTCTACATGTTCAGAATCTATCTTAGATTGGATATTAGTTACCCACCCCCACAACTGCTCTAACTCTGGAATCCTACCCAATATACTAAGTGACCACCTCCCAGCATACACCCACAGGACCCACCCTCATATATTCAAGACTCATTCCTGTAAAACATCCAGAAATCTCGCTCACTTTGACCAAAATAAATTCTCAAGCATTCTAAAAACCCATAACTGGCTCCAACTAAACACTCTTCCCCCCTAGACGAGGCAGTTAATTACTTTAATAAGCTCTTCTTAGATACACTTAATAGCTTAGCTCCCCTATACGTATCAAGCGAACAAAAGTAAATCGTTCCCCATGGCTAACAAAAATGACCAAACAATGTATCCTCCAGAGAGGCAAAGCATGGAAAACTTGGCAAAAAGATAGAATACAACAAAATGAAATTAACTTCAAACAACTGAGAAATAGAGCCAAGAAGCTAGTCATACAAAATAAAAAGAAAACAATTTATTCTCTAGGCTAACATCCCACAAAACAATCCTAAGAAATTCTGGAAGTCAGACTCCAGCCTTCTTAATCCTGGCACTATACAAAATCTGTCTTGCGCACCCGATAAAACCCCTCAGCAAATTTCCCATGACTTCAATATCCACTTCATTACCACTATTCAAAAATGAATCAAAGACTTCCCAACAAGCCCAAACCCATACTCCTAAAATACAAATAATGCCAAACAAACTGACAATTCACCACTTATTCTTGACAAAAATTCCAATGCTCCCACAATTCACTCATTTTTTATTCAAGCTTTACCCACATCCCTTATATGTAAACCATTAAAAAAGCTCAAACCTTGCTCTCTTTCTGCATATAACCTTCCCCCAGAATACTTACAACTAGCAGCAAACGCAATTGCATAGGCAGTTAGTATTCTTGTAAACCGTTCTCTCACAGAAGACTATGTTCCACATCTATGGAAAAAATCTATTATCACTCCACTACATAAAGGCACAAACTCTCACGACCTCTCAAACTATTGTCCCATCTCTATACTTTCTCCATTATCCAAAATCCTTGAAAAGTGTGTACATACACAGTTACTCAAGTACCTCATTGATAATGATCTCGTGTCTCCCACTCAACATGGCTTTCGCCCACAGCACAGCACCATTACGGCCCTGCTCTCCTTCACCAGTACGGTCAATAAAGCCTTAGATACAGGTCATCCTACATCAATAATGGTATTAGATCTATCTAAGGCTTTTGACACAGTTTCACATTAAACTTCTGATCCAATTAACAAAACTTGGCTGTGGCCCCACATCTCTCAACTGGTTTACATCATACCTAAATAATAGACAGCAGTCTGTAAAGTGGCAAAACATTCAGTCTGATTATCTGTCTAACAACATAGGAGTCCCACAGGGTTCCATTCTGGGGCCATTACTTTTCAACATCTTTATTAATGACCTCCATAAAGTCTCACAACTAGGTAAGATTATCCAATATGCTGACGATTCGACTATAATCCCTACTTCAAACAATTTCTCTGACATTCTCACAGCTACTCAGAATACCTTTACAGAGATTGAATCATGGCTAAACTCACAACTGCTACTAAACACCAAAAAAACAAAACTTCTATTATTCTCTTCAAAACCACCAGATATAGACTTCAAAATCTATGCTAAAGATGGAACTGAAGCAGAAGTAGTAAAATCTGCCAAACTACTAGGCATTACAACTGACAACAAACTCACCTTTGAAACACACATTCTCAATGCAATAAAGAAAACACTTTGCAAACTTTATCATCATAAACTTTACATGGACAAAAACACCAAAACAAAACTGGCAAGTACCTTACTAATCCCTGCCTTACTCTATGGTAGTGCCATGTTTACTAACCTTCACTCTTCCCTCAGCAGCAAGCTTCAGTCCTGTTACTATAAAATAGCTAAATTCCCCTCAAGAAAGCGTAACCACTCACACCACTGCCAAGCAATCACTGAAGTGAACTGGTGGGTTTCCCTAATTATCTTTGCTATACCCAACTAATGCTAGCCCATAAACTAATTTATAGACCAAATAACTGCTCAGCACTGTAATCAGTACTACAAAGTTATATTCCTTCACGCACCCTTAGATCCTCAAAGAAATTACTACCAAGTGTAACCAAGCCCAATAAAAGAGCTGGGCAATGCCTGTTCTCACATAGCATTGCTAAAAGTGGAACTCCTTATCCAAGTAGACTGCATAAAGACATACAAAGTAACGTTAAAATGTTACTTCCTGACAACCACAAATGCCATTGTCAATCAAACAAGCCACCATAGAACCAGTACTACTTATTTCTAACCCAGCTCCATAGTCTCAAAATAATTTTCTACCCAGACAGCATCAGCTCTATTCTACTACTACTACTTCTTCTTCATTTGGCTTTTCCCGGTTAGGGGTCGCCACAGCGGATCACCTGTCCTCTCATAATTTGCAGTGGAGTTTTATGGTGTTGAGTCACCAGCCCGGTGCCCAGCCTTACACAGAAGGCACACACTCATGCCTAGGGCCAATTTAGAGTGTCCAATCCACGTACAGCATGTCTTTGGGATGTGGGAGGAAACTGGAGCACCCGGAGGAAACCCACGCAACCACAGGGAGGGCATGCAGACTCCGCACAGAAGGCACCTCAGCCAAGGATCGAATTGGAGAACCTCTGGCTGTGAGGCAGCAACGCTAACCTCGGGTCAAGAAACAAAAGCAATTACAGGTGTAGTAAAAAACCCACACGTTTTACTTTATTAAAAGCTTTTACTTCTGACTTCTTTTGTGGGTGTTTTATTCAAGTATTTTTCTTTACGTGAAGTTGCTGCAATCCACTTTATCTTTTCTTAGAAGATAGACATGTACGACTAGCAACAAGCCATGCAAAATGGCAGTCGCAAGCCAAGGCCTAGACAGGGAAGCTAAGGCTAATCTACAATGCTTACAAATGGTCTAAACTGATGACCAAGTAGCAGCCTCTAAAATGGCCAGTGTACCCCCCCCCCAAAAAAGCCACAGTGTGTGCTGTATCTCTAGTAGTATGGACTCTCGCAGTCCCTCTCAACTTTGACATGATAAGGGAAACAGAACAAAATGCAATGAGTCAACCACTTAAGAGATTATCTGCTTGGAAACTGGCTTCCCCCTTCCTGGAAGCAAAGGATAGGAATATCTGAGGTTGTGATGCACTTATTTTCATTTTGGTTGTATTTCAGTTGTCTGCACACAACTAAGGAATGAAAGTGCTCTTTCCTTTTCCAGTCTCAAGAACAGGGGGAAGAGGAAGATGAATAATATGGTTGAGGGAAAACGTAGTCAGTAATTTGGACAACTGTGGGACTGGTTATAAAACAGACCCTATCCATGCAGAAGTCTAACAAGGAGCACATGTAATTCTGAAAACTTCCTAGTGCAGGTACTTGCTAGAATCAAAGCTGTTTTCTGCATTAGAAATCTTGGGAGGAGGGGTAGTGTCAGCTTTTTCCAAGATATAGCTGAAGTACCCTGGAAGAGCATAGGCTTTTCTTGGTGGTCTCAGATGAAAGATCCCCATCAGGGATGCTAATGGAGGGGGTCCATAGGTAAGCAGGTTGAAATGGTTGAGAGGTGTAACTTTAGAGGCATATGCTGGACCTAAATTGAATGGCTCATTTAAAGTACTGCAAACTCATAGTCTCTACTGCTATAACCAATTTCAGCAATAACTGCCATGTATTTTTTTCGTTTGTTCATGCAATGCCAAAAGAAACAACTCGTGTTTGTATTAACTACCAACTGTTATCTAAATTTATATAAGTTCTGATTCATATTAATAAGTTTTATATTGTATATGTATGTTTTTACTTTTATAATCTTTTAATTTTTGCTTACGTTTTTGCTGTTTTAAAAATTGTTTGTCATCTGTATATATTTTTACTGTTAATTGTGGAGCTTTTCTCCCTGGGCCTCCACTGAAAATGGGTTTCCGACCTAGTGGACTTTCCCGGTTAACAAATGTCAATAAATAAATAAAATAGTGCCCAAGTTCAAAATATATCCCTTTACAACTTGTTACCTCTCATTCCCTAAATAAGTTTTCTGCTGACCTTGGATTTAAAAGGTGATTATCATAACATTGATGTTGGTCTAGATTTCAGACATTTGTTAGAGTTTCCGTGCCTGGATCCTACTTTCAGTTCTCTGCATTACCCTTTGGAAAATCCACTTCTCCAAGTGTGTTCACAAATTGTCTAGCTCCTATGATAACCTACTGCAGACTGAAAGTTATTCATGTTTTCCTTATTTAGACACCTTGCTCATCTTTGCAGATTCTTTTTCAAAGTGTCTAGAATCTCTCACTTGGGTGAGGGGTCTCCTGCACTGACTGGGGTACTTGGTTGAGGGATCTCCTGCACTGACTGGGGTACTTGGGTGAGGGATCTCCTGCACTGACTGGGGTACTTGGGTGGGGGATCTCCTGCACTGACTGGGGTACTTGGGTGAGGGATCTCCTGCACTGATTGGTGTACTTGGGTGAGGGATCTCCTGCACTGACTGGGGTTCCAGAATATACAAAAGTCTTGTTCAATTCTTTCCCTCAGAGTTGTGCTCCTGGGGTGTCTTCTAGCTAGCCACATCGGTTCAAATTGCTTTGATCTAGAGCTATTCTTTTTTTTTGCTCAAATAATTTTTATTTGTTTTTAAAGAAAACAGTAAATTAGATTACAATTCAATAATAATGAGTAGAACAATAACATTATTTACAATATTTACAAGTGGCCCAAAGAAGAGAAAAAAAAATAAAAATTCAAAGAAGAAAAAAGAATATTCAGTAAATGCATTATCATCTCTTATTTTTTCACAAATCAACAAAAGTCTATGACTCTTTGAATTCATATGATGGAGATTGTATCCATTTGTGATGTTTCAATGAGTGTAAGTATTTTATTCCAAGGGTTATCTGTCCACTTTCTGGGAAAAATTCTTTCTTCCTTGACTTTTATCTCCTTTTGCACAGTTTCTTTCAGTAGGGACAAAAAGTCTTCAAAACATGGAAGGGTTGTGGAATCTAGAGCTATTCTTGAGTGTTTCCACTCAGACTACTACCTCAGTAAGGAAACTCTTTAGGATTCTAGATCTCGTGGCATCTAACTATATTCTTATGATTCCACATGAAAAATTCAGTGTACCTAAAATTTGTGGGGTCTCAACACCAACTTCCCCTGACATTCCTGATTTTAGATTTTGGGTTTGTGAGAGACTAAATTCTTTAATGCGGACTAGTTTAAACAGAATGCAGGTCTCCCATTTTCCGTTCCAGTTCCAGTGCAGGCTTTGCTTGAGGAGCAGTGTCTGTGGGGTTAAAAGTGCAGGCTCTTTGTAACAGAAAACATGGGACCAAACCACACACATGTAAAATAGGTGTTGGAACTTAAAAAATGATGTCCTTCAAGGATGCATCTGCAGTCATAACAAATGGGTTGTCCTGTCGTCAGGCAGCCCTTCGGTCGGCCGGATTCCAAAGTCTGGGTCTGGCCTCGGCTGGTGTCGCACTTCACCCGACGTCGTCTCTGCTGGTCTTCGGGTATAAAGGCATCAGCCGACGCCATTTTCCTCAGTCTTTCTTGCCGCGTGGCGCCCGAAGCAGAAGCTGTTCGCAAGTGCCGGTCGGTCAGATCCAGAGATTACTACTACCGAATACTACTTCGAAGACTTCTAAAAGCTAAGTACCCCGTTGGGGACTCTTTCTTGCCTCAGCCGATGTCAGAAAAAGTAAATAACTGTTTAACTTGTGGGAAACAAATACCTCATAAAGATTTCCACTCTTACTGCTTACCTTGTTTATGCCCAGACCACGACGTAGCAGCCTGTTTAGCCTGTGCTTCCTTCAACCGATGAACGCTTAGGCGCCGGTCGGAGTTTGCCGAACAGTTTTTCGGCTCAGATTTTGCGTACATTATGCCGCCGGATCCTCCGACTTCTCAAATTGTTAAAAATGCAAAGAAAGACCGACACTCGCGGTCCGCGGTTTCGGCGAAACCACGGTTAAGCAAACCACGAGTGTCTCGGTTTCAGCCGAAACCGAGCAAACGGGTCAATCTTCAGCCGAATCCATGACTACTACCGAGGCTCCTGCTACCCTAGTTGAATCGGCCTCTGAAGTTTTGCCTACTAATGTGGTTCCTATAGAATTATCAGACACCATCCCTTTGGATGTCTCTACCCCAGCACGTGGTGCTGCTAGGCCTCCTGCAGCCATGTCTATTAAGGCCTTTGCCAGGGCTAAAGCAGCCAAAACTGCTAAATCAGTGCCTGTTAAGCCCCCCTCACACAGGCCCAGTTCCAGTTCTCAAATGCTTACTCTGGCAGAGGATCTCATCTCTTTAATAAGGGGATCCCAATCTCACCCAGACAGGGCCTCTCAGCCTCCAGAAAAGAGACCTAGAGCAGAGCCCCCAGAGCCAGTGTCCTCAGATGATTCTTCTGATGATTCAGACATTACAGACCATCCAGAGGCTCCTTTTTCTACTTATGAAGATTCCGATGCTGAAGAATCTATTCCATCTGCCTCTCCACCAGAGGAATTTTCCTTTGGGGAAACCTTACATGCCATGAGAGAGCAATTCCAATGGCAGGGACAAGATTTCTCAGATTCAAGAAAAAGGCTTAGGACCTTTCTACACTTACCACAACATAGGCCCTTAGCTATGCCTCCAGTTCTGCCTGTTGTGGATGATGCATTTAATGATGTTTGCACTGCTCCTGATACTTTACCTCCAGCCCCTGCCAAACCAGATAGGTTTTACAGGGTACCGGACACTCATCACCACCTATACAAGGCCCCACTTGCAGATCCTGAGACTATCTCCCAGGGGCCTAAGGCAGTAGCTTCGACCTCAGCAAAAAAACCCTCTCCCTTCTGAAAGGGAATCCAGGTCCTTAGAGAGATGGGGTAAAAAAGTTTACACCTCTGCTACTCTCTCAGCTAGAGCTTTGAACTGTCAGTTTCATATGATCCAATACCAAGAGTTTATGCTTGATCAGTTAACTAAGAAACTGTCCTCTGATGACTCCTTAGATAAGAAATATGTTTTAGAAATGGTGAATAACATTCAGCAGGTAAATGGTGAATAACATTCAGCAGGTTAGTAACCATTCTTTAAAATGTGGCTATGATGCACTGGAGGCTTCATTTAGATCAGCCATGACTGGCACAGTTATAAGAAGGCATGCATGGTTGAAAGAACAGGTCTTGCCGGATCATGTTAAAGCAAAGCTGTTAGATGCTCCTATGGATAAGGCCAGTCTATTTGGTTCTCCTGCTCAGCAAGTAATGAAGAAAATGGAAGAGAAGGCAAAATCTGTACAAACAGTTAAAGATTTCTTACAGGTTCAGCCCCAAGGTTTAGCAGGAACTGGCCTTCTTGGTCCTTTCCAGACTCCTCTAAATCTCAGAGAGGCAGGAATAGACGTTCCAGAGGCAGAAATCAATCCAGAGGAGGTGCCTACAGAGGACGCCAGTGGCAAGGCAATAACCAGCGAGGCACAGACACAACCACTGCCACTGCAACAGGACAATCACAGTGACTTGGCTCTGACACCGCCTACCAGGGAACAAATAGCAGCACCCTTAGGCGGAAAGTTAGCCTTATTTTCAAAAAATTGGCACTATATCACAAAAGACAAGTGGATTTTGCAGACCATAGACCAAGGCTACAGGTTTCACTTCCACACCTTACCAGTAAAAAGAGGAATGCCAAACCTACCTCCAAATCAGAAAACAGAAGCTCTAAAGCAGATAGCTCAATTAACAAAGATGACAGCTGTGGAAAGAGTACCACCAACAGAACAGGGCAAAGGATTCTACTCCAGACTCTTCCTAGTACCAAGAAAAGAGAAAAGTTGGAGACCTCGACCTGTCCGCCTTAAACACATTCATCATTGTCCCAAAATTCAAAATGCTGACCCTACAGCAACTTCTTCCCATGCTGGGCAAGGAGTGTTGGCTGGTAACTCTAGATCTCAAGGAGGCATACCTGCACGTCCCCATACGACCAAATTGCAGAAGATACCTCAGATTTCTTGCAGGATCAGAGCATTATCAATTCTCAGCATTGCCCTTTGGCTTATCTACTGCGCCCAGAGTATTCACAAAATGCCTGGCATCAGTAATCGCTCATTGCAGGCTACAGGGAATCCAAATTTATCCATACCTGGACGACTGCCTGATACAAGCGGACAACAAAAGCAAACTGACAAAAGACTTACAAAGAGTCATTTGCTTACTACAAGCCCTGGGATACACAGTCAATTTAAAAAGTCAAGACTAATACCATCCCAAACAAAACATTCTTGGGTGCAGAATTGGACACAGTAAAACAAATGGCATTCCTAACTGCAGAAAAACAAGAACAACTCCCTCATTACTTCTTGGCATTAACAAAGCAGAACAAACTAGCAGCAAGGAAAGTACTGCAGGCCTTGGGCTTCATGGCATCATGCATAATCCTGGTCCCCATGCCAGATTGCATATGAGAAAACTACAGTGGTACCTAAAGAATTTATGGTCTCAACACAGGCACAGCTTAGAAACCGAAATACCACTAATCCCATGCCTGAAACAAGAGTTCCTATGGTGGGCTCAAGCATGCCAGTCAAACCCAGGCTTGCCCTTCCACAACTTTCAAGCAAGCCAAACCATCACAACGGACGCCTCAGACCTAGGTTGGGGGGCCCACATGCTGGACAAATGCATACAAGGATTATGGACCCCAGATCAACTGCACCTGCACATAAATCAAAAAGAAATGCTGGCAGTAAAACTAGCAATCCAGAATTTCAGACCATTCCTCAAAGAAGGCCATTTGATGATAAGGACAGACAACACCACAGTCATGTGGTACATCAACAAACAGGGAGGCACTCATTCATACCCCTATGCCGAATGACTCTGGACCTATGGAATATGGCTCTGAGCTACAACATTCAGTTACAGGCAATATTTGTACCGGAAAAGAAAACATCCTAGCAGACATGTTAAGCAGAACTACCTCGGATGCTCACGAATGGATGCTACACCCGGACATCTTCAAGGCCATCACACAGAAATGGGGAATGCCACAAATAGACCTATTCGCATCCCCACTCAATCACCAGCTCAAGAAATTCTGCACAAGGACATACCACCCACTTGCATGGAAGGTGGACTCTCTATCCTTCAGTTGGAAAGGCCTGACAGCATATGCATTCCCACCTCTTCCTTTGATGCACAAGATACTACTGAAAATCAAAGAGGAGCATCCAAGGATAATTCTGATAGCTCCAAATTGGCCAAGACAACACTGGTATCCATTGCTGAGGAGCATGTCACGGGAGAGAACGTGGACACTACCCCTGATGCCTTTGATGTTAACTCAGAACGACTACAACATCATGCATCCAAATCTAAAAACTCTGCAACTAACTGCCTGGAACATTACATAACAGCAACTAGCTCAGATTTATCCCAAAGGGTTAAAGACATTGTCCTGGAGGCCCGCAGACCTTCTACAAGAAGGAACTATGCAGGGAAATGGAAAAGGTTTGTCATTTGGAGCACTGAAAGAGGAAAAGATGTGTCAAAGATAGATATTGCCAACATCCTGGAGTATTTGGCAGAGCTTCTCCATACAGGCCTGTCCTATTCCTCCAAGATACATGCATGAGCTATTTCTGCAGAATACAGCTTCGATCCCCCTGTCTTCTCACATCCTCTACTCAGGCAGTTCCTCAGAGGAATCAAGAATGTAAAACCTCCTAGGAAACCACCATTACCAGCATGGGACTTGAACTTTGTGCTAGAAAAATTGACACTCCCTCCATTCGAACCAGCAGCAACAGCAGATCTTCAACACCTATCCTGGAAAACTGCTTTCCTACTGGCAATTACTTCAGCAAGAAGGGTTTCGGAACTACAGGCCTTAATGGCAGTACAACCCTTCCTAATCTTCCATCAAGATTAGAGTATCCATGAGAACTAATCCAACATTTATGCCTAAGGTGGTATCCAGAGTGTCTCTAAACCAGGCAATCCACCTACCTACCTTCTTTCCCAATCCACAGAACAGGGGGGAAAGACTGCTGCATACCTTGGATGTACATAGACAGTTGCACTACTACCTGGACAGAACCAAGGGCAATAGAAAAACTGACCAGCTTCTAGTGGCCTATGCAACAGGAAGGGAAGGAAAAGCAATTTCCAAACAGACAATTTCCAAGTGGATAGGAAATTGCATCAGATTCTGTTACTCCTACCATGGAAAACCAATTCCACAGAACATAAGACCTCACTCTACAAGGGCTACAGCCACTACCACAGCTTTCTTACGAGGAGTGGCAACCAAGGACATTATTGAGGCGGCTACTTGGACCTCCGTGCATACATTTGCCAAGCATTATAACTTACCTCTATACTCTAGATCCCGAGCAGGGTTTGCCACTGCTGTATTGCAAGGGATCCTAACTACACCATAATTCTTCTTCCTCCTCCCTAGTTTGGATATGGTATTCTACCCATTTGTTATGACTGCAGATGCATCCTTGAAGGACATAGTACAGTTTTGTACCTACCATAAATGTAGATGTCCGAACAGGATAGCATCTGCAGTCAGGATTACCCACCCTCCTTCCCCTCTGTGGTATTCCTAGGGTATTTACCCTCCTAATAGCTAGCTGGGGATCTCTTATGGTGTATTTGTTTGTATATATGTACATACATGCTTATTTTTGTGTTTGCCTACCTTTTTTTTGGAAACATTGGCATTTACCCAAAATTTAGTTTTCCAAGAGGGCAACTGGCATCTGGGGCAAGAAACACTGAGGAAAATGGCGTCGGCTGATGCCTTTATACCCGAAGACCAGCAGAGATGACGTCGGGTGAAGTGCGACACCAGCCGAGGCCAGACCCAGGCTTTGGAATCCGGCCGACCGAAGGGCTGCCTGACGACAGGACAACCCATTTGTTATGACTGCAGATGCTATCCTGTTCGGACATCTACATTTATGGTAGGTACAAAACTGTACTTTCTCAACACACTGTCGTGTGGTTTCCAGGACCTTTACAAGTGTTTACACATAACACCACTGTGACATTTTGTGGCAGATGAGGTGAATAGGACCAGGATAGACCCCCATGAATGGAAACTGAATGAGGGGGTCTTCCAGGAGTTGATCCAGCTGTGCTGAACACCTCAGATGTATTTGCCAATGCTCACAGCAGTCAGTTGACAAGGTTCTGCTTCAGGACTCCATGCAAAAAGGCCTGGAAAACCGATACTTTTTCTTTTACTTAGACAGGAATGTTCCTGCATGCTTTTCCACTCTTTCCACCAATATCTATCGTCATACTAAAATTCAGGAGGACTCTCTAAAGGTCTTTGTGGGTGACTCCCTTCTGGTCTAGGCAACAGTGGTTCATCCTTCTCTGGGGAAATGGCCAGGGGCAGTTATCACAAACTTCCTCACAGACTGCTTGCTCTAGATAGGCTATTACATCCCACCTCCAAAAAAAAATGCAACTAAATACTTGGATGATAGAATCTTTGTTTTACGCACATATTTTCCTGAATCCTTGTGGCAAGTATTAAAGGAGGCAAGAAAACCTGCTACTAGAAAATTAAATGTTAGTAAATACAAAAGATTTTCTTGTAAGTGCCAGGAAAAAGTACAGTTGTGAAAAATCTTATAAGAGTAGAGGTCCTTCTCTTCATTGTTGTAGTATTCTTCGTAGAAGTGATGTCCCGCCCAGGGCAACTCGATGCTGCCCTGTATGAAAAAGCATAAAAAAAACTTGTATGCGCCGTACGTCACATTTATGCTCCCTGCACAGAATGTAGGGCATAAAAGGGATGTATGAATGCAACTACCTAGAACCGAATTGCCCCAGGAGAGAGCAGTTGCCATATGACAAAGGAAACCATGTACATCCTGAAGGAAAAAATGCAAAACAAACGAGGGGGTTGGAGGGTAGGAATGAATACTACAACAGTGAAGAGAAGGACATCTACTGTTATGGTAAAATTTTACACAACTGTACTGTATCCTTCTATATCACTGCAGTATTCATAGAAGGGAGAGTAAAAAAAAGCTCAAGAAACAAAACGGGAGGTAGAAGGATGAGAAGAGCCCTCAACAAACCCACATACAATGGTTTCTGCAAAACCTGCTCTGGCCCTAGAAACCATATCTAACTTATAATTCTTAGTAAAGGTGTGCACTGAAGACCAAGTAGCAGCTTCAAGGATGGAATTGGTGTCCAACCCCTTGAAGAAGACACCAGAAGAGGCAACAGCCCTAGTGGAATGAGCTGTAAGATAAGCAGACAGAGATTTGCCATGAAAAGAATAAGAAAAGGAAATGGCCTCAGATATCCAAGAGGAGATGGTTTGCTTAGAAGGAGCCAAACCCAAAGATCTGGAATGAAAGGAAACAAAAACTGATCAGACTTGTGAATAGTCCTAGTTTTATTCAAGTAGTACCTGAGCTGTTTGTGCAAATCCAAGGTATGCAGGACCCTCTCACTATTAGACTGAGGAGAGGGGAAAAAGGAAGGGAGTTGTGGTGACTGATTGAAGGACAACTCGTTTATTTATTACCTTGGGCATAAAAGAAGGATTAATATGCAAGGACACCCGTTCCCGGGGGGGGGGGGGGGGCTGGCCATAAGAGCCTGGAGCTCAGAAACCCTCCGAGCAGAAGTACGAGCCAGCAACAAGACAGTCTTCCAAGTACAATGATGCAAAGAAGCAGCATCTGCAGGCTCAAAGGAGCCAGAGTCAATTTTTCCAAAACAAGGGGTTGGGAGGGTGGCCTAATGGTAAAGGTGTTTGCCTTACTAACACAAGGTGCAGGGTTTGAGTCTCACAAGGGATAATTGGCTAGGCTTGCAATGGCTCACAAGGACAGTTAGCCTAGTGCTAACCTATGAAAATTAAGGTCTCAAGAAGGAGGAATAGATTTTCTGGAGGTCTAATGTGCAGGATACCTCTAAGAAATTGTTTGACCTCAAAATGAGAAGTCAAAGGAGGATTCAAGGGCAGACAAGATGAAATGGCTGGCAATTGGGCCTTCACAGAAGAATAGGCAAGCCAGACTGGAGCAACTCACACAAATAAGAGAGGACCATAAGGACCCCCCCCCCCACCCCACTGGAAAAGGATCCTGGTTATGAGTATGGCACCAGACCGAAAATATTTTCCATTTAGACATATAAGATTTTCTAGTTGAGGATTTCCTTGTCTCCTGTAAAACCCTGAGCATATCCTCAGAAAAGAGGTGGCTGAAAAGGATCAAAATCTTATCACCTACAATGTCATTTGCAGAGTGGACAAGTGGGGATGAATGGGAAACCACTTGTCCTGTGTGAGGAGATCCAACTGGTGAGGTAACATGTGGTGATTGCCACTGGCCAGATGCATTAAGAAGGAGAACCAGTGCTGTCTCGGCCAAAAGGGAGTCACTAGCAAGATTTTTGGGGAGTGCAGCCGAGTCTTCTGCAGGACTCTTGTAAGTAGAACAGAGGAGGAAAGCATAAAGAAACATCCCCTTCCAAGGAAAAAAAATGGCATTTGTTTTCCTCACCAGATGGCATGGCACTCTGGAACAGAAGATAAGAAGCTGCCTGTTCAGAGGGGAGCCAAAATTATCTATCTGAGGAATACCCCACCAATGGGCAATGTCCAGAAACACATCTCTGTGAAGCATCTATTTGTGAGCCTCTATTTTAGACCTACTTAGAGAGTCTGCCACTAGATTGTGATCTGAAGGAATGTATACTGACTGAAAGGTTAACTGATAACTGAGAGTTTTGTGCTTCCCTATTTGTTGACATACCGCATCACTATAGTATTGTCTGTGTAGACCCTCAAGGGGCCTGGAGAGAACATGGGATGAAAAGCCTGAAGAGCCATAATCGGTGCTCTCTTCTCTTTGATGTTGATGTCTGACTTCTGATGGTGAGGCCAAAGACCCTGAACTTTCAGGTGACTCAGAGAAGCCCCCACCCAATATCTGAGGCATTGGTGAACAGCTCGAGAAGGGACTGGAGGCTGAAAGGGCCAACCCGGGTTGAGAGCAAATTGATGAATCCACTACTCAAATTCCTTCTGGAGACAGGGAAGGAGAAGTACACTGAAATTCAGAGGGGTGACGATGCTGCAGCCAAACTGACTTGAGGTACCATTGAAGCTTCTATATATGCAGTCTGGCATAAGGAAGCATCGGAATAGAAGAGGCCATGAATCCCACGGCCTGAAGAAATTCCCTGGCTGGCATGGCAGTCAGAGGAAGAAGAGACTGAAAGGCGGCTATCAGTGATAATACCTTTGGAGGCAGAAGCGAGGCCAACATTGGCACCGTCTGAATCCTGCATCCCAAATTCACATGATCCTCAGAGGGAGTCAGGACAGATTATTTGGAAGTTGATAGTAAACTCCAGAATTTGAAGAGAGATGGTGAACTGCAGATCCTGTTACAGTCGACTGGGAGAAGGCACCTGGAGCAACAGGTCATCTAGATAAG
Organism: Protopterus annectens; assembly: GCF_019279795.1. NCBI lineage: Eukaryota > Metazoa > Chordata > Ceratodontiformes > Protopteridae > Protopterus > Protopterus annectens. Next base: position 17,787,514 of record NC_056741.1, on the reverse strand, counting down.
GAAATATCTGAATACCTTGGAGCATGCAGAAGGCAATTACAAGAACTAGGCATTTTGTGAATACCCTTGGGGCATTAGAGAGGTCAATGGGAAAAGCAGCAAACAGAAAAATGAGAGGAAGACACAGAGAAAAGTAAAAACGTCCGGAAGAGAGGGTGAATAGTAATATGAAGGTGATCCTCTCTCAGATCCAAGGACGCCAGAAAAGCCTGAGGTAATAAGAAGAAACTGAGTTTGTAGAGTAAGCATCCTAAAAGAAATGATCTCAAGAAAGGTGTTGAGCCAGAAGAAATCCAAAATAGGTCTCCAAGTGCCCTCCTTTCGAGGAACCAGGAACATCCTGGTATAAAAACCTTCCCACTTGTGAAGAGGGGGACAGATTGAATGGTTCCTTGGTTCAACAGAGACCCTAGAACCTCTGGGAAATGAAGTTGGTCTAGAGGAGGTTGAGGAATCCCTGAAAAAGAAGGATAAGATTTCCATACCATGAAATAACCCTGATATTTGATAGAAAGAACCCAAGAGTCTAAAGTGAAGAGATACCATTTTGGAAGACAAAGTGAGAGCCAAAGGGACAAAGGAACCTGATCTAGAAAAGTGGGAGGGGCAAACTGTCAAAGAGGAGAAGGCTTTTCAGGTAAAGGATGCTTTTGGGGCACGGAAATCTGAGAAGCCTTAGCAGAGGGGTGCTGGCCTCCCACCCTTTCTGCCCTTAGAGGCCTGGTGGGGTTGCCTGCAAACAAAAGCAGACCTATAGAAGGATGAGTCCTCTGGAACTTAGGGATAGGAGAGAGAAAATATGTTTAAGGTCGTACAAGGCTATGCCTTTCTCTTGAATAGACTTAAACATGTCAGCAGCAGCAGTCCCAGAAAAGACGTGTATTATCCAAAGGAGCATCCAACAACTTGGCCTTAATGTGCTCAGGTAGACACTGGAGATGAAGCCAAGAAAAATGCCTCATGATAGACCCAAAAGCTGCAGCCCTAGAAGAGGCATCAGCAGGAGGGCAGAGATAACCTGACAAGGCTGAGCAGTCAAGGCCAGAGCATACCTGGTCAAGTGAGTCCAGTAATTAATAGCCCTAAAGACCAAAGTAGAAGGAGTGGAAACAACTTGCCAATCCTTTGCCCTACTGCCCTTATCAGAAGGTAAAAGTTTGGAAGGTTTGTCAGAAGAGACTGACACCACAGCAGGATCAGCAGAAGGACATTTAAATAAAAATATGCAATCCTCAGGAATCTTATAGAACCTGCCAAGTTTATTAGGTGCAGGAGGCTGAGAATTAGGACACTTGGAAGCAGCATTGAAAGTATCTAACAAGGCAGCTAACAATTGAGGAACTGCCGATGGTTTAGGAGTATCCACCTAAAGCAACTCATAATATCTTCTCTGAATATCAGACACTTGAGAAGAATCCCACTTAAAGAATTACATCATCCTAGCAATTGTGTTCCCAAAGGACAATTCCTTGAAAGGAAACTCAGGGTTAACAGACTCCTGTTTATCAGAACCATAAGCCAAAGATGAAAGCATCTGTGAAGAATAGGACAAAGACCCCTCACCAGGCACTGAATACTCATCTGAGGAATCTGGTTCCCTGAATAATACTCACTGACAAAAAGAACTACTATTGTAAACTACAGCAAACTCACCAAAATAATCCACCGAAAGTTTGGACTAGCATAAATAGACTCCTTCACCCTGGCCACTCTAGTACTCCATCCCCTCTAGGCGCTGATCATAAAGCCCCACATTAAACTGCCAACACCTTCAACACCTACTTCACAGAGACCATACAATCTCTAGCCAGTCAGCTTTCCACTGACAACTCAAGTCTCCCTACCTCTATACCTGGTTCCTCTACCAACCTTCCAATTTCAACCCATCTCTACCACTCTCATTATCCTAAAACTTAAGCCTTGTACTCCTTCAGCAGACCAGTTAGCTTCTGAATACTTGCAGAAAGCAGCCAAAGTAGTTGCCTTTCCTATATCCATCCTTATAAACAGAACCATTAATGAGGGAACCATCCCTGACATCTGGAAAATCTCCCACATTATCCCCCTACATAAAGGTGGTAAATATAACGATTACTCCCAACTACAGACCTATAGCTCTACTATCACCCTTAGCAAAAGTTATGGAAAAATGCATTCACCATCAGCTATTAGACCACTTAACTAAACATAACATACTGGCTAACTACGAGCATGGCTTTAGGCCATTTCATAGTACCACCACCACTCTCCTACTTTTTACCGAGTTCATTAATAGAAACTGTAATAACAACATCCTCTCTTCTACACTCTTCATCGATCTTTTGACATGGTAAACTACCCCCTGCTTATAAATACCCGTGAATCTTTCTCTAGATACCCCAGCTATACTACGGTTTAAGTTCTACCTCAGCAATAGGCAACAGGCAGTTCTCTGGGAGAACAAACTGTCATCCCACCTGCCAGTCACCCTTGGAGTCCCTAAGGGCTCCATTCTAGGACCTCTTCTTTTCTCATTATTCATCAATGACCTTCATGCAGCAATTCTTCAGGCCACCTGCATACAATATGCCGATGATTCTACGCTCATATATTCTGCCAACTCCACTTCAGAACTACATTCACTGACTCGGAAGGTTTTCAGCTCAGTAGAGGCATGGTTCCTGAAATGCTGCCTCCTTTTGAACACCAAAAAAAACTAAGCTCGTACTCTTTACACCTACCAGTAGGTCCTCCCCTATAGATTTCTCAGTCAAATCCAACAATGGCACCCTTATATCCCCCAACTCTACCACCAAACTGTTAGGAATCACAATCGACAATAACCTCAACTTCGATAGCCATATAAATAGCACCATACAAACAGTAAACCGAAAAATGGGCTCCTTATATAGAATCAAACCCTTCTTAACTCCCAACAGCTAGAACCACTATTGCCCACTCCCATTTAATCTCAACTCTTCTTTACGCTTCACCTATATATACTAACCTAAAAAGAAATAATCTTGTCAAACTAGCTAACTCTTACAACAACATTGCCAGATTTGCCACTGGTAATGCATTTAGAACTCACCACTGTCAGAATCTAAAGCAGCTAGATTGTCTTGAACTACAAGACACTGATATTTTCCCAATTTACCATTGCCCATAAGATCTTTTACCAACCAAAAAGTACTCCTATACTCTCTAACCTTATTACCACCTATAATAATCTCAATTCCCTACGCTCTTCTAGCAAACTGCTTGCTAGCATAAGCAAGTCCAATAACTTGGCAGGTGACTCCCTTTTCTCCAACACTGCTGGAAAAAACTGGAACCTTCTACCAACTGATCTAACTCTACTACCTTCACTGTCGCTCTTTTAAGCAAAAGCTCAAAAAAAACCTTAAAACACACTGGTTATGTCCTTGCAGTAACCCTGACTAATCTTCAGCCTCCCCTACTTCGAACTACACACTCTGCCTCTTTTTACCTAATTTTATACTGCTTACCCCTCTGTAAGCAGAAACTGTCACTATTAAGATTAGTATAACTTCCAGTATTTATTTAATCTATCAAAGAACTTTGAATTACCTCAGATATCATGTTGTAATATGACTTATCCTTTTATATCAGTCCTTCTTAGTGTAAGTTCTTCTCAGTAAGAATCCTTTATTGTATTTTAATTTCCTTTCTACTCTCTTTGTTATATAACTGTATATGATATTTTTGCTACTTCTGGAGCTTTTCTCCCCGGGCCTCCACTGAAAATGAAAATATATCCAGTTAGACTAGCCCGGTAAACAAATATAAAATAAATAAATAAATAAATTTAGAAGTAGTAGAGGTCCAAAGAGGAGCAGGTACGGAAACCCCTTGAGGAGGCTTTAGAGCCATTTAAGGCAGAAAACAAGCCCTGAGTAAACTCTTACCATGTCCTTTGAGAGTACGTAGGATGGACCTTTGTCCTTTCTTAGAAGGGACATCAAACCTAACAAATACCGGAGGTTCTGACCCTTAGTGAGATTCAAGAAGAGAACGTGAAACTTCCTCCCTGATCAGTATCTGAGGAATTTCTCTAGAACCCTCTGAGATAATCAGCCACACTTACCCCTCAATGTCTGGAGCAACTCCTGCAAAGCCTCAGAGGACGTGTGAAAAGATTGATCCATGCCAGGCTTCAATGGGGTTGTGCCAGAGGAATCCAACCCAGCCGAGATGACTTGGCCTTATTTTTACATAGCAGGAGTATCCTGAGGTTAAAGGATTCTGCCATGGTATTCTGGGCTAACTGTTTAAGGCACTGGTTTTCAAGGTAAATGGCCAGGGAAGACAAATGACTTCGGAGTGTCTTAGGCACAAATGCCTTACAGATACTACAAAAGGTATAGTTGTGGGAAGTGCCTAAACAAAAAAAGACACTGTTTGTGACCGTCCTTATGAGGAATCTGCCTCCCACACTGACATTTTCTCTTCTTGGATAACATGTACTCTAGGTAGTAAAATAAAATACAAGACCAAAAAAACATGGCAAACAGTGTTTCTTATTGCTCTGACTTGTGCAAGAAGAGTATCTGAGTTGCAGGCTTTTGTCAACTTTATCTCATTTTCTACAGTTTCCTTAAGAACGTCTCCATGTATGGATAAAGTGGCATCTAAGTTTACTTTGAGCCATGCTGTCCATCTCTTTATAACCTAAAGGAGAAAGGATGCTCCATACATTGGATATCCAGACACAGCTGGGGTACTATCTAGACAGAACTAATTCTTTTAGAAACTCTGATTAGTTTATTTCTTTAAAGGTAAAAAAGGGCAGCCTGTGTCAAAGCAGACAGTTTCCAAATGGATGTGTAATGCTGTTAACTTTTGTTATACATACCACAACAAGGCAATTCCAGTAGGATCAAGACTTATTCTACCAGGACCTTGGCTTCATCACTGTCTTTTTGGAAAGGGTTGGATTCTTGAAGTATTCTTGAAACAGCAATGTGGTCCTCTGTACAAACCTTTTCAAAGCACTGCAAACTTAATTATGTCTCTAGAGCTAGGGCAGGCTTTGCTTAGACCATTCTCTAAGAGTCCCTGGATCCTTAGACCATTCTCTGAGTCCCTGGATCCTTAGACTGTTCTCTAAGAGTTCCTGGATCCTTAGACTGTTCTCTAAGAGTTCCTGGATCCTTAGACTGTTCTCTAAGAGTTCCTGGATCCTTAGACCGTTCTCTGAGTCCCTGGATCCTTAGACCGTTCTCTGAGTCCCTGGATCCTTAGACCGTTCTCTGAGTCCCTGGATCCTTAGACCGTTCTCTGAGTCCCTGGATCCTTAGACCGTTCTCTGAGTCCCTGGATCCTTAGACCGTTCTCTGAGTCCCTGGATCCTTAGACCGTTCTCTGAGTCCCTGGATCCTTAGACCGTTCTCTGAGAGTCCCTGGATCCTTAGACCGTTCTCTGAGAGTCCCTGGATCCTTAGACCGTTCTCTGAGAGTCCCTGGATCCTTAGACCGTTCTCTGAGAGTCCCTGGATCCTTAGACCGTTCTCTAAGAGTCCCTGGATCCTTAGACCGTTCTCTAAGAGTCCCTGGATCCTTAGACCGTTCTCTAAGAGTCCCTGGATCCTTAGACCGTTCTCTAAGAGTCCCTGGATCCTTAGACCGTTCTAAGAGTCCCTGGATCCTTAGACCGCTCTCTAAGAGTCCCTGGATCCTTAGACCGTTCTCTAAGAGTCCCTGGATCCTTAGACCGGTCTCTAAGAGTCCCTGGATCCTTAGACCGTTCTCTAAGAGTCCCTGGATCCTTAGACCGTTCTCTAAGAGTCCCTGGATCCTTAGACCGTTCTCTAAGAGTCCCTGGATCCTTAGACCGTTCTCTAAGAGTCCCTGGATCCTTAGACCGGTCTCTAAGACTCCCTGGATCCTGAGACTGTTCTCTAAGAGTCCCTGGATCCTTAGACCGTTCTCTAAGAGTCCCTGGATCCTTAGACTGCTCTCTAAGAGTCCCTGGATCCTTAGACCGTTCTCTAAGAGTCCCTGGATCCTTAGACCGTTCTCTAAGAGTCCCTGGATCCTTAGACCGTTCTCTGAGTCCCTGGATCCTTAGACCGTTCTCTAAGAGTCCCTGGATCCTTAGACCGTTCTCTAAGAGTCCCTGGATCCTTAGACCGTTCTCTAAGAGTCCCTGGATCCTTAGACTGTTCTCTAAGAGTCCCTGGATCCTTAGACCGTTCTCTAAGAGTCCCTGGATCCTTAGACCGTTCTCTAAGAGTCCCTGGATCCTTAGACCGTTCTCTAAGAGTCCCTGGATCCTTAGACCGCTCTCTAAGAGTCCCTGGATCCTTAGACCGTTCTCTAAGAGTCCCTGGATCCTTAGACCGTTCTCTAAGAGTCCCTGGATCCTTAGACCGTTCTCTAAGAGTCCCTGGATCCTTAGACCGTTCTCTAAGAGTCCCTGGATCCTTAGACCGTTCTCCGAGTCCCTGGATCCTTAGACCGTTCTCCAAGAGTCCCTGGATCCGTAGACCATTCTCCAAGAGTCCCTGGATCCTTCTCCTTCCTCCTAGTCAGTATAAACTTTGGTAGTCTAGCCTTATAGTTAAAGATATTGCAGCAGTGCAGAGGAACTAGGTAGGGGTGTCCTCTTTCTCCTTTATTTGTGTTATATTTAGAACCATTGTCAAACAAAATAAGGTACTCAGAAATTCAAGGATATAATTGGTATGGTAGTCAAGAAAAACTGACTTTATTAGCAGATGATATTATTTTGTAGCTGACAAAACCAGAAAAAGATATTAGTGTTGTGGAACATTTTGATACAGTTTCAGATCTTTTTGGGATACAAAATTAATGAAGCTACAACAAAGGCAGTAGCAGTAAATTATGTACCCACACAAGAACTGGTTCAGGAATACCCATATTTATGGAGACATGTTAAAATGAAATATTTAAGAGTATGGATTCAAAATGATTCTAGTGTGGCAGCTAAAGATATGTGAGAAGAGACTAAACAAAAGATAATACAAAAACTGAGGAAATGGAGGCTTTGTTGTATGGGTATGGATAGTAAGATACAAGCAGTTAAATGTTTTTAGTCCCTTTAGTCTTGTACATAGGTCAGGCATATTTTTATCAACCAGAGAAGTTATGGGTAGCAGTTAATAAAGGGCTGAAGGAAGGGCTGAAGGACTTTATCTGGGAGGGGAAGATGGCAAGAGTCAAGTGGGATAAGCTGATTCTTCCAGTAGAACAGGGTGGGTTGAGATTACTTGATTTGAGTACACAGTTAATGCTGCTATACATAGCACAAGCAGAAAAATGTAATTCAAAGTGGATAGGGATGATGATGAAACAAGTTGGAAGCTCAAGAAATAAGGGGAGACTGGGATTTTGGATGTATGTCTTTAAGGAGAATAACAACAGTCGTGCAGATTATTGTATCCATAAAGTAGCAGAAAGTATTCTAAGAACTAAACCAACACGGGAGTGGAGAAAGGAGATTCTGCCTATAAGGATGACTGCAATTAAGGATACAGACAATAGGCAAGAGGAGGGCTGGAATTTAACTCGAGAGGGAAAGATGATAGAATGGGAAGATGCCAAGAATTTATTTGGACTGCAGGTTAAAGATTGCCTTCCCTATCAGGGATTTGATATCAGAGTATAGGCAAGGAGAAAGAAATAGGGGGTCCTAAATGAAAGACCAGCACTGGTAGAGTTTTTAATAGAATCTAGAACAGAAGCTGCCATTAAAAATGAATAATTTAGTAGGGTATATAAAATATTGTATGATAACTATACAAATCAGAGGAGGTTAGAAAGGATTGGGAAGAGAGATTGGATAAGCAGTTCACAAAGAAACAATGGGAGGATATATGTATGCCTCCCAAATATGCAATGAAATCTAGAAGATTTAGGATTTTTGCCTGGATATTTTTATACCCCAAGTAGACTCTGGAGAAGTTTTCCTCAGGCAGACAGTAAATGTTGGAGGTGTGAAGGGGAAGAAAGAGGTAATTGGGAACATTTTTTCTGGGAGTGCAGTGAGTTGGTGGACTGATTCCCTGCGGGATGCACTGTCGGAAATACTGGGTGGGTAGATTGGCCTGACAAGGGAGATCATTTTTCAGAGCTATGATACAGAATCAGAATTGCCTAGACATGGTAAGGCCTTGTGGTGTCTAATAATGGTAGCTGCCAAAAAAAGCAATTACAAGAAAATGGAAATCAAAACCTAAACAAACTATACTGGAAGTAGTGAATATAGTAACAGCGATAAAGCTGGAATTTGATATCTTTAGAAAAGGATAGGAGCAAACTACATAGGAAAAAATGTGAATTGTGGGAACAATACATAACAAGGGAGAAATGAGGTCTGAAAGGTGGCAGGACTTAAATGAGCTATGCTATGTTTGAGTGAGAAGGCTAGGATAGATAAGTGATGTAGCTGGGAGTGTGTCAGTGTGGTTTGTGATGTAAAATGCTTGCGATTAGGATTGTGTCTGTGTGGTTTGTTTTCATTTATATATAAATGTATAATTGCCTGTGTAGTAAGTGGTGGTTTAATAAAGATGTTTCTTGTTTAAAAAAGCAAGATTTGAATAATTTATGTAATGTTGCTTATGTTGTATGATATATAGCAATGTATGCGAAGTATGTTTGTTATGTTAATATAGTTTGATTGCTTTTATATGAATGTAAATTTGCCTATTTCACAAGTGATAATACAGTAAAGGTTTAGGGGGGGTAAAAAAGGATCTGAAGTAGGATATTCATTTGTCTGCAACCTGTGGGTTATGGATCCGATATCGGACCCGAACCGGCATAGTTTTCCAGCTATGGATCCAAGCTCTCAGCTCCTCCCCTCACCCATAATGCCCTGCTCTACCCTCATGACCTCAGATCTTGTTTGCCGCGCTGGTAACTAGATGTGGATTTCATAGCTCTCAGCTAAGTGGATTTTTCTTGTTAAAAAATAGAATTTTTTTGTCTTCTTTAACCTTTTTTGTGTGAAAGTTGTAGGTTTCCTATAAGTATTGACTGTTTTCAGTTTAATTTTAATTTTTTGTAGTAATTTTTATTCCCTCCCCTCGCTGGTAGAGTGTGTGTGAGGCCTGTGTGCTTCTTTTTTGTTGTTTTAGGTTACTTTTGGTAACTTTAGCTTAACTTTGACTATGGCTGATCAGCCTAAGTCAATATTTTCTAAATGCTCCGAGTGTGGCCATAAGCTCTCACCGCTGATGGCCACACTCGTGTGTTAGTGTCTTGGGGTTGAACACCTCACATCTGGTTGTTCCATTTGTGCAGGGTTCAACCCCAGGGCACTGAGGGAGCGGAGATCCAAGCTGGTCTTGGCGGGTCTTTACCGCCGACTCGGCTCCGACCTCCGCTCCTTCGGGACTCCTGCGGCTGCAGTTGTTCCCCTGTGGCACCCCTCCTGCTCCTGGGACTCAAACTCCCGCTTCAGGACAGGAGAGGGATGCATCTAAAGGACCGGAGGGAGAAGCACCACAAGGCGGGCCGAGACCTCTGTTTCGGCCCCGCCAGCCAAGCGGGCTTCTCCCGGCTCCTTGGTGGTGCGGTCTCCTCCTCGGCTCCGGTCACCTGTGTGCTTCTCACCGGGTCCTGAGGAGGAGGAGACCCGATCTCCGCCGAGGCTATCGAGGAGGCATTCCAGGCCTACCTCGGTAGCCTCGCCGAGATCTACCCATAGCCTCGATGCAGATCTGGACCGGATGATGAGAAGGTTCATCCAGGCCCAGATGCAGATGGGAGTGTTTGCCTCCCCTCCGGGGAGCTCAACACCCTTTTAAGCCTATTGCTCCTTCTCCGACCCGCTTCCGGGTTCGAGCAACTGGAGCCGAGCAGCTTCGAGCCGGGGAGGTCGGAGCCGATAGTACTTGGTACTGGATCCGACCATGCCCTCGAAAGTGCCGGACCCGATCTCGGAGCCTGGATCCGAGCCGGATCCGGGGATCAGTGCTCCTTCGGCGCCGCCTGTGTCGGAGCGCACTGTCCCTTCGGATCCGAGTGCCGCGCCGGCTCCGATCCACTCTTCGGATCCGAGGGGAGCCGATTGTCAGATCCTTTGGTCGAGGTCGGCTCCCTTCGGCTTTTGATGTAGTGGAGAGGGCTCTGTTGAGGGTCTCCGGACCCCGGCACTTGCTTCGCCCGGCCCCGCTCCCTCTGCACTGGGTCAGGCTTCCACCATCCGGCCCTGGGACAGCCCGCTTTCTGTGCCCCAAGTTGCTCCCATGGAGCAAATTGCTGCTTGCAGGACTCCTCTGACAGCCCCCAGAGGAGGCTCCAAGCATACGTGCAAAAGGAGGCACATTGACTCCCTGAGTCTCTCACTGAAGACACGGACTTGGAGGAAGGGAAGGCTCCCCACGGTCACCCCCCGTGGATGTCTCCTTTGGAGACATCATGGAAATGCTCCGTATTAGGGAGGGGTGGTCTGTCCCCAAGTCTTCCTCGGATGAGTCTGTGTTCTTGGAGGCATTCAAACGGGCCCGTCTACCTCTTGGGTGTCCCCTGCCGACCCCTGGTGGACCTTATTACCACCAGGGCGTGGAAGGAACCGGACACCGTGGAGCCAATTCCCAAAAGACCTGATAGAATCCTTAGCCCGCCTTCTGACAGGACCCATTGGAGTAAGGGGCCTCCTGTAGATGCCATGTTGATGGCGGCGGCCACAAAGAGGGAACTGGCTCAGGAGAGTCCCTCAGTCCACCCACCGAGCAAGGAGTCTCGATGATGGACCGCTTGGGGAAGCGGATGTTCAGTTCGGCGACCTTCTCGGTAAGGGCGCTGAACTATTTGGCACATGTAATTCGGATGCAGCGAGACCTTATTAAAGAGTACGCTGCATCCCCCCCTGAGTCCATTTCGAGGAGGACAGAGCTCTGCACTCCACCAAAATGGCCACTCTTAGGTCAGTCACAATACTTCTATGCGGCTACTCTCCCATGCTACGGAGGGCGCCGCTAGAGCTGCGGGCACAGGACTGGTCACTAGACGTCAGGTCTGGCTCCGCCACTGCGATTTTTCTGAGCCCTTCAAGGCGCTGCTTGAACGCCTTTGATGGTTCTGCTCTGTTTGGCAAGACCGTTCGCGACGTTGACCCAGAGCGAGAAGGACGGAAGACGCTGTCTGCCGTCGAATCCGCTTCTCTGCACCCCAGAGGCCCTATTCTAGGAACCAAAAGGGTCAGAAGAAGATGTGGTTCCGGAAGTCGCAGCAGTCCCAGCCTGCTCCGGACAACCAGTCCTTCCGTGGCAGAGGAGGACAGGGAGGACGCCGCCCTAGAGGCAGAGGGGCTCCCAGAAACTTCGGGTCCAGGGAACCTTTCTCTGAACGGCCCGCAGCAACCCTGAGGGTTGCCCGACTGCTCTACTCTGGAGGCAGTCGGGGACGTTCGGGCACCTAGCGGCATGGGAGTCCATAACATCGGACCGCTGGGTTCTCCAAATCATATCCAGGGGATATCGCATTCCTTTCCTTCACCTTCCAAAGATGAAGTCCCTCCCAGACGTACCACCCGGTCAAAGGGAGGCCGCTTTGGCAGAAATTGGCCATCTGCTAGAGAAAAGAGCCATCCAGCCCGTTCCCCCAGACCAGATCGGATCAGGGTTCTACTCCAGGTTCTTTTTAGTGCCAAAAGACGGGGGAACTAAGACCAATCCTAGACCTCTCTCTCTTGAATCTGGCAGTCCCCAAAGAAAAATTCCGAATGGTCACTCTACAATCTATTCTCCCCCTTCTGGGAGAAGGCCACTGGATGTGCTCGATAGATCTCAAGGACGCGTACTACCACATCCTAATGGACAGACGCCCAGGAGGTTTCTCCGCTCGGCTGGGAGCCAGTCACTACCAGTTCCGGGTCCTTCCCTTTGGTCTCACCACAGCCCCCAGGGTGTTTACCAAAGTACTAGCAGTGGTAGCGGCCCACCTGAGGCTTCAGGGGGTGCAGGTCTTTCCCTACCTGGACGACTGGCTCCTCACCGCCCCAACAAGGCATCTACTTCTCTCGGCGCGAGACTCCTTTCTCCATCTTGCTCCATTTCTGGGCATCACAATAAATACAAACAAGTCCAACCTGGCACCCACTCAGCTCTTAGATTTCATAGGGGCCAGACTAGACACAAGGAGTTTACGAGCCTTCCTCACTGCGGACAGAGTTCTAAATCTGCAGCTCCAGGTGCGGGCCATTCTCCATTCATGTTCTGTTCCAGCGGAGTTGGTCCTGAGGGCTCTAGGGTCCATGGCTTCGTCGATAGCACTTCTTCCTCTTGCCAGGCTCAATATGCATTCTACAGTGGACGCCTTAGTACAGTGGTCATACCTTGCTCTCCCATGCATCATCCCATAGCGATCAGCAAGGCTTGCAAGCGGTCCCTCTTGTGGTGGCTCCACTCCCGGATCTCCACGAGGGTCGCCCATTTTGTGCCTCTCCCCTCTCGCCACGGTGACCACGGACGCCTCCGCCTCGGGTGGGGGGCACTTTGGGAGCCGGACAGTCCGAGGCACGTGGAACGATTCAGAGACCTTGCTGCATATCAATGTTCTAGAGATGAGAGCAGTGCTCTTAGCGTTGCTAGCACTTCAGGACTTTCTTCCCTTGGGAACAATTGCGATTCAATCGGACAATATGTCTGTTGTCTGGTACATCAACAAGCAAGGGGGAACAAGGTCTTACCCTCTTTGTCGAGAGGCCATGAGAGTTTGGGAATGGGCAATCTCCACCAATCGCTTTCTCATAGCAACGCACATTCCGGTCGGTCCAACATCCTAGCGGACAAGCTCAGTCGCACCATTCTGACCCCTTACGAGTGGTCTCTCAATTGTCAAGTAGCGGAACGCATATTCGCACGGTGGGGAACCCCTTCATGCGATCTTTTGCTTCTCCCTCAAACACCAAGTGCGACAGTTTTTCGCTCTAATACCTCCTCCTGGAGGTACCCCAAGAGACGCTCTGGTGCATGCTTGGCCACCCGGTCTTCTGTATGCCTATCCACCCTTGCCTCTGATGCTGCAAGTTCTTCAGAAAGCCTCTCGGGTGGGTTGCAGAATGATTCTCATTGCTCCATTCTGGCCTCGACAGATCTGGTTCCCCTTCCTAAGGTCTCACTCGGTGAATCCTCCTTGGATTCTAGATCCCATTCGGATCTGATATCCCATCCATCCTGCATTCCTCCTCCGAACCTGGACAACCTGAAGCTGACCGCTTGGCTGCTCCAGTTCCACTCTTGATAAGGACTCCCGGTATTTCTTCACCGGTAAAGGCTATTTTGGTGGCGGCTCATAAACCATCCACTAGAAAGGTTTACAGTAGCAAATGGAAACTCTTCTCTGTGTGGGCGGAGCGGCAAGGCCTAGATCCCTTCACGGTTCCTCTCCCTGTAGTGCTTGATTTTCTAACCTCTCTCTTTAATGATGGTGCCAGCAGTTCCACAGTCAAAGTTCAACTGGCGGCAATTTCTCACTATCACATTGGTCAAGAGTCTAATCCTCTTATGTCAGCCAAATTGTGCAAAACATTTCTTAAGGGTACTTTCCTTCTCAGGCCCCTATAAAGCAAGCAGTTCCTCCTTGGGACCTTTCTTTGGTCCTACAGGCCTTGACCGCTCCCCTTCGAGCCCGCGGCTACAGTGGATCTCAAATTCTTGTCTTACAAGACAGCCTTTTTGGTAGCCATTACATCAGCCAAGAGAGTGTCTGAACTTCAAGCTTTATCAGCTAAACCTCCTTACTTGGTTTTTTATCCGGACCGTGTCTTCCTCAGGACCAACCCGTCCTTCCTTCCTAAAATTGCTTCTGAAGCAAACATCAATCAATCCATTAACCTCCCTGTTTTCTTCCCTAAGTATGAAAACAAAGGTGAATATAGGCTACACTCACTAGATGTTCACAGGCAACTAAGATTTTATCTCAACAGGACAGCTGGTCATAGGCAATCCGACCAGCTGTTTATTTCCTTTGCAAAATTCAATTTGGGCAAGCCAATTTCCAAAGTTTCTCTGTCCCGCTGGATTTCTCAGTGCATTTTATTGGCTTATCAAGCGTCAGGAAGGCCCGCACGGAGGGTGTTCATGCCCATTCAACCCGGTCAGTATCTACCTCGGCAGCCTTCAAGGCTAGGATTCCTCTAGATGATATTTGTGCAGCAGCCACGGGCTTCATCTCATACATTTATTTCCCACTATAAGTTGGATCTTGCATCTAGGGTAGAGCATCCTTTGGCTCCATGGTGCTCCTGAATATCCTTCCATGATGGCCGCCCAAGATTCAGGTAGCTGGGGACTCTGTCCCACAGGTTGCAGACAAATGAATATCCTACTTCAGATTTAGAAGTTATGTACTCACGACAACGGTCCATCTGAGTAGGTCTATTCATTTGTCTGCAACCATCCCGCCCTCCTATCCCCCTGGCCTTTCAGTTTCCTGCATATTACTTGTTACCCTTTTGAGGGTATTGTTGCTTTGGCAAACTCGATCTGAGGTCATGAGGGTAGAGCAGGGCATTATGGGTGAGGGGAGGAGCTGAGAGCTTGGATCCATAGCTGGAAAACTATGCCGGTTCGGATCCGATATCGGATCCATAACCCACAGGTTGCAGACAAATGAATACACCTACTCAGATGGAACGTTATGGTGAGTACATAACTTCTAATTATTGCACCAGTGATCAAATAATGAATGTCGTACAGTTGTGTAAGGAAATTTACTGTAACAGTAAATGTTTAAATGATCAGTGTTACAATTGCCGCTCCCTTCCTCCATCCCCCTTACTTTTGTATATTTCTTTCTTTCTAGGGTGAGGATTTTTTTTTTAAAGTTTTCTAGCATTGACCCTTTTCAGGACTCTAGCCCCCCCCCCCCCTCAGTTGGCATAAATGCTCTGAAGGGCTTGGTGCCCAAACCCCTCTCTCTTGTTTTTTCAGTTCACCTCAAGTTGACTTGCAGCGTAGGCATGTGGAAGGTGAATTTGAAGCTTTGGAAACTGATTGGCTTTTATGTCTTGTGCATGAAATGATCCCATGTAGCTAATGCTACTGCAGCACTGATCATCCAAACATCTTCTGTTACGGTATGTTTGCTGACAGATCTGTACTTTCTATTGTTTTCTTTGTGTTTTATGTTTAAAGAGTTCAACCTTCTAATTTTTTTTTTTTTTTTTTTTTTTTTTTTTTTATGACAGGTGCGACCCCGGAGTATCTTGCAGGGCACTACATGCTTCAGGGGGCATCAAGTATGCTGCCTGTCATGGCCCTTGCACCACATGAGAATGAGAAGATTCTGGATATGTGCTCTGCACCAGGAGGAAAGACTACATACATAGGTAATGTAAATGGGTGTGGCCTAATCACATGTAAATGAATGTAGTTGGTGATGAAAAGAGAGTTTGTGTTCAGTCACATGTCTGAGTATGTGACTCTGAGTGCAGCTACACCCTCCCATTCAGCACCTTCCCAGGCACCTTTAAAGTTCTTCTTTTGTCTGGAATGGGATGTACGCCTATGCAGTCACCCCTTCCCTCTCATACAAAGAGTCCTGCTGAAATTTAAGAAGGAACGGCCTCAAATCTTGCTTGTGACTCCTTATTGGCCAAGGCAGCACAGGTTCCCTCTTCTGTTTCACCTAGCCAAGGGCAATCACCACAAGTTGCACCAGCGAATGGACCTACTCACACAAGACAAGGGAACACTCGTACACTCCCTACTGTCCACACTGAATCTCACACTGTGGGTGATAGGGGGGGGGTGATTCCCTTCAGACACCTGTACTCAGAGGACGTGATCCAGGTTCTGCAGCAGGCCAGAAAACCGACTACAAGAAAATCTTACCTGTCAAAATAGAAAAGGTTTTCATTGTGGTGTCGAAAAAGTAACCTGCAACCACTGAGAGCAGAGCCTCCAGTGGTCTAGTCTTATCAGTGTGACCTTATGAAGTTTGGATCATCTTATTCCTCCATTAAAATACATTTGTCTGCCATCTCTGCATGTCTGCCCTTAGTACCTCCTCTAGCATCCAGGTTAGAAGTCCAATTCTTTCTGAGAGGAGCACTTCATCTCAGACCCCCAGGGAAGCCCCCCCCCCCCCAGGGATCTTAAATTTGTCATGGAGGAATTGACGCTCCCACCCTTCGAACCAGCCAAAGACTGCTCCCTCCAACACTGCACCTGGTAGACTATCCTCCTGGTGGCCATCACATCAACCAGAAGAGTCTTGAAGCTCCAGGCCCTTATGGCAGACCCCCCCCCCTTCACTGTCGTCCACAAGGACAGGGTATGCTTGTACACTAACCCCTTTTTCATGCCCAAAGTGGTCAATGAGCTGTCTTTAAATCAAACTATAAATCTGCCAACTTTTTACCGTCTCCACAAAACAAGGCAGAGAGCATACTTCATTCCCTAGACGTTCACAGACAGCTCAGGTATTACTTGGCCAAAACCAAATCCCTACGAAAATCAGACAGGCTGTTTATCTCTTACCACCCAAGAGCCCTGGGTCAACCTGTTTCCAAGCAAACCATATCTTCTTGGATATCTAAAACTATTTTGTTCTGTTACACTAGTCATGGTAAGTCTCTCCCAGCCCCAGTTAGGGCTGACTCTACCAGGGCAGTGTCCTCCTCTGGGGCATTCCTTAAAGGATTAGTCACAGCTGCTATCCTCGAAGCAGCTACATGGTTCTTTGTTCTTACTTTCACTAGGCACTACAAGCTGGACATGGTCCCTAGAGCCAGGACAGGATTTGCCAGAGCCATCCTCCATGGGTTTGTGGAAAGTGCTTCTGGTCTGCCTCCCCTTCCACAGGACTGGAGCTTTTGCACTCTCCCTGATGTCATGAATACAGCAACATATGAATAGAAGGACATTGTATTGTTGTGTAAGAACTTAACATACCTTAGATGTCCTTTCTATATACTGCTGTATAGTTTTCCACCCAGCCTTCCCCCTCACACTTGCTGATTCCTGACTCCTGGAGTACCCACTCCCGAGTCGCCGACTCTGGCAGCATTCAGTTCTGAGGTGGATGCGTGCTGACATCTGCTTTTATACCCGACATCTATTTACAACCGGCATCAGAGAAGAGGCGCAGGATGTCACGCACACCCTAGAAATAACATTTAACTTTTGTATAAAGGCTGGACACTCGAGAGTTCACCAGAGCAATGTCCCTGATGTCATGAATACAGCAGTATATAGAAGAGAAGGACAGCTAAGGTTATGGTAAGTTCTTGTACAACAATATTTTCTTCCCCAGGCTGACCCCCGACAGTTAACATTCCCTAACATTGGATGGGTAATCTCTTATAGATAGAGAACAACAGTAAACATTCCCTAACTAATATACTCCCAGCGTAACTTTTTAGCAACCTCCTTACAAGCTTACCTCTCCTAACAGACAACCCCCCCCCCCAATTAAGATACACATGTTAATCAGGGAATGCAGTTGGTTTAGGTTATGTGGTTAGGCTTATAAAGGCTCTGGTGGTTGTTGCCTAGTGTGTAAACCTCTGATGGCAGTAGTTTTACCTGTTATCTCACAGGCCTTACTAAAAATGTCAGTCAGAACTGAGGGAAGGGTAAATTTGGCTAATATGTTTACCCCTCTCCACTAATAGGCCATTTGTTGCAAGTTCATAAGTAAGCTTAAACATTAAACCTTTTAGTATGCACCTTGTTGTTTAGTGCTAAAATACAGTTTATTTCTGTAAATGGTGATCTATTATTTATTAAAACATATTGAAGTTATTCAGGCATATAGAAAAATAATATTTCTACAGTTAAAGCTGTTTAGTTTGCACTTCTAGAGTCAGTCTTGTCTTGTAAATTATTTTAAAACTTGAAATGTTGCTTCTGCTCGGGGGACAAAAACCTTGGCTGGGAAAGAAGGAAAAAAGCTGTGCCGAGCACTGTTCTCTTACGTCCCACTGGATTTGTAGCAGTAAAAAGCAGCCTTTGTAATTTCTTCTGGAAGAACAGTTTTGTAAAGTCGTCTGAAGTTGGCAGGTTTCATCGGATTTTGGATCTTGCAAGTTAACAGATAAAAAATTGACAGTTTCAGCTAAAAAAATACACACAAGGAGAATTAAATAACATACATTGCATGTCAACAGGAGGTAGCCTTGATGTGGTAGACACCTGCAGCTATGTGCAATTCACACACAGTTGCTCTGAATTGGGATACAGGTTAAGCCATGACAATGGGGCATCCACAATAACATACGGTGGACCATGGCATAAGATTTTACACCAAGGTGGCCACATTGTGCAGCAGCTTAGAAGATTCATAACTGGTTTAACCTATATTAACAGATGTATGTAGGAAATTATTGCAGCCAAAGCCCATGTAGAACACACAACAGATGTGCAAATATGTGTTTACAGCACAGCTGTAAAAGAGGCAAGCACAGCAGGTTAACCAAACATCATTGTGAAAGTGATTTGTAATGCAATGTTAACTGTAAATGTCAATATACACTTTGAGAACAACCAGCATTTGGTCTGCAGTTTTCTAGTGGGCTTTCCAGAGACCTCTGTCATTGTGTCCAGCAAGTTAAAGATGCCAGCAGTTGGCATCTCAAGAAGATCTGTAACAGCTGGTGAAGGTGGTGGCAGTGCATGAAAGGTGTGTTATGATCATTCACATTGGTCACCATCACCTGCATTCTGACCACAAGAGCTGAAGTGTACCTGCACTTTTATTGTCTGTTGTAGAGGGGGACATGATCCATGTGTTTCCCATATCTGTGACACTCTTTAGGCAACTCTTTGATCCATTACGGTTTGTGCCAGGATATTCTGGTCTTTTTGAACATTGTCACATTCTCCAGCCATGTGGTGCATAGCCTCAAACATGGAATGACGTTGCCTGGCATTTCCTACACCAGTACGCTCATATCTTACAAATGTTGGGCTGTTCCTCATGCCAGGTTCTAGAGATGATGAGGGTGGCGTATGGAGCTTGGAAGGGTCAGACAGCAGATTCTGCAGCCATCTCTACCCTGGCATACAGCCACCAAAGCCTCCTCACAGGCTTTCTACTACTGTGCCTTCTGCATGAACTGTTGATTTCAAAGATACAAGCAGGTAAATATCTACCAAGCAACACACCTTAGAAGTATACCAGCGCAACAACTGTGTAGTCACTTACACCTCTGGTGTGGAGAATTCTGTGACATCACATGATGCCCACAGACAGCGTATAGGCAAAAATCTGATCATGTTCATTGTACAGTCTTTCATCTGCTGCATTTGGCAGAGTGTCATGTTGGCAAGGGGGTTATGTCTGTAACCGTGGCCACAGCAGTCATGGTCTTTCATGTACTCAGCATGTCACGTATAATCAAATAGAATTAAAACCACTGTGCTTATATATAAAACAATGTATCATTTTCAGAGGCAGGTTTGCCAGTGTGTGACGCACGCTATTGGCAATACATTTACATGTCTTGGCTTTTCACAGTGAATGCATGTCAGAGGTATAAATGGATGCTTGTCCTATGAGTTATGCACAGCCACATAAAGCAGTGTTTGAAGTCTTATGATATATCCATATGGTTGACACAGTGTGAAACAGACAGAATAAATAGTATGCAACAACCCATACATTTTTGGAAGGTGATAGAGAGTTAGGATAACAACATGGGGTTATGGCATTCGGGCATTTTGAAGTCCACTAAGTAGTCATCTTGTCAGTGTGTGTTGTGTAGGCATCGGGTCTATGTTCGGCCATTGAATTGGCTAATTATCGAGCGGCTGAACATCAAACAATAAGCATTGAAAGTTCACTCGCCGAACTTTCATTTCATTTCATTTCATCAACATGGTGAGTAACTACTTGTCCAACACTTCTCCGTCTCGCACATGGAATTGTTTCAAACTCACCAAGGTGGGGGGGGGTTCCCCCTGCACCCCCCTTACTATATATACCAACTCTGAGACCGCACTGCGGTGGAGAAAAGGGGTTTGAAACACTTGCATTTGTGAGACTGGGAAGTGTTGACAAGTAGTTACTTACCCTGTTAACTCATTCCCTCCACTGCAACTCTTTTGAGTGTGTACCTTTAACTCCTAGTGGGTGTGGCCTGAGCCTTTAAAAATGAAGTTATGACCTTACAATTCTAACAAATACTCATTGACAGAGGTAAAATATCAATACAGTTGTGTCTGCCATCATGTATGCTTCAAGATAAAATATTCTGATACTCTGGATGTAGCATGGTTTTGGAATTATTAACGCAAGTATGAACAAGTAATATTTTACGCCTAGAGGAGCAGTAGGAGGTAACTGCAGATGCACCTGGAGGCATCATTCGGGTGTAATGAGTTAATGAAATGAAAGTTCCCTGAGTGAACTTTCGATGCTTATTGTTCGATGTTCAGCCGTTCGATGGTTAGCCCATTTCATGGCTGACAGTAGACCCATAGGCATCAGGTAACTGCTGTGCCTGGACATGATATGACTTCTCTTGGGCACGTATTCACTCATGTGTCCATATACAAATTAACTTATTTTTAATTTACATTAGTTGTGTATACTGTGTGTGCATTGTCAATCAGGACAGTACACTGCATACCTGAAACACTTAATATTAATTAATATCAGACTGTGGTGGTGGTGCTGCGGTAGCATTGTCGCCTCACAGTAAGATGTTGTCTTGTTCGATTCTCAGCTAGAGCGTCTTCTGTGTGGAGACATGCGTGAATGGGCGTACTTTCGTTGAAGGTTGTGCGTCAGGGCTGACAACTCGGCACGTAAAAATCTACTGCCAATCATTAGCGGACCGGAGTTCCACTGTGGTGACCCCTAACCGGGAAAAGCCGAAAGACACAACATTAAAGGTACCTGTCAGTAGACGCAAACAACAGAAGATTGACTATTGATACATCTCTTACACTATCCCATAAACACTGTGATAATGATGCCAGCGTGGTGTCCCCCCATTGAACCTGTGCTGAAGGTATTATTGGTCTTCAAAAGTCAGGATTTTTCTAATATATTTTTCACTGTTATCCTGCATTGCAGCATCTGTAGAATTGTGATCTTTATAGGACTATGCAACGAGCAGTCAGTGTTATTATCACAGCTCTCATTCTGTCGATCAGTCATCATCAAATCCCACCCAGTTAAAACCTCATTAAAAAAAACTGCTCAGAGCAGTGTATTTCCCCACCTGGAGTTGTGGTGTCTGCTCTCACATCTCGGTATATACTAACTCTGAAATTCTACAATGAAGGATGGGAAGAAAAACTATTGAATCCTCATTTTTATGAGATCTGTTTTCCAATCCTGTATGTCATTGTACTGGATGGTCAGCCAGAACTCTTCGGTCATTTGCTGTCAGCTGACTGCTAGTTAACCACTGAGGCTGGGTCAGTTGGAAGAAGGGGGTGTATAGACAGAGCCCCATGCACTCTGCATTTCTAAGGCACATGTCATGCACAGCTACCTCCAGAACACTGGGAGTGACACATGCAGGTAGCAAACCAGAGATTCATGCATTTTGTCAAGTCAGTGTTCATCAAACTGTCAAATGGAATCCATTGACATGACAGAAACTCTAAAGGCTTGCATTGTGGGTTTACAATGGGGAGCTGGGATTGGCATAATCCAGGGAATTGGAGTTGGTTTAATGGTTAAAATGTTGTCTTCACAGAGTCAAGGTACAGGGTTTGATTCTCATCAGGCAAATTAGCTAGGCTTAAAATGGCCCACAAGGGTAGCTAGCCTTCTACTTTTGTGAACCTAATATAGTGAAGTTTAACTTGCTTCCCCCTTGCAGAACCTATGTCATGGGTGTACTGAGGGAAGTTTCTGTGGGTTTATAGTGATTTGCAGTTCATTTTAGTTGCATCTAAACAACGTGTTAGCTCTGCATGCCGTATGCTAAAATTATGCATAGCACACATTTTGGGGAACATTGTTTTGGTAGCATAGGTGGCATATCAGTGTGTATCTATTTGTCTGTGTGTATACCTGTTTAACATCTATTTTATTGTTGCTTCTTCTTTCAGCCACTGCTTCTTCATATATAAAGCCTGATAGCTCTTAGCATTATTGTCAGGCTCAGAGCTAGATTAACAATATTTATCGAGCATACGATAGAGTGTTCTCTTGTGATAATAAGTGCAGTAGAAGGGTGTCACTTTTCAGCTGTGTGTCTGCATTCTGGCACTTTGGCCAGCACTGGGACTGATCAGTCCATTTACACTGGAACTACTGCATATTATTGGTTTTCCCCATTGCCACCTGTTAGCAGTGACCTATCCTGGTACATCTGACTGATGTGTCCAGTGTTGTCTGACCCTATGCCGTAGGTTCTTATCCCTGTAATGCATTGCAGTTGTGGAGGACAATACTCCTTGAATAAATATGTCCGTAATTTCCCCCAAGCCAGAGGGACTTGTGCTGGCAAACTGCTCAC
Source organism: Protopterus annectens (assembly GCF_019279795.1). Taxonomy (NCBI): domain Eukaryota; kingdom Metazoa; phylum Chordata; order Ceratodontiformes; family Protopteridae; genus Protopterus; species Protopterus annectens. The sequence continues at coordinate 17,765,115 of NC_056741.1, read as the reverse complement.
TGCTGTCTCAAGCGACCGGTTTCCCCGAGACATTTTTCAGATTTTAAGTTTGTCATTTGCATTGCTGGATGCTTATATTGTGCTGCTTTTGGAACCTGCATCTCTGTTTAGATGTGTCAGGCTTACATGGTAACACTTAAGAGATAATTATACATTTTGTGGTGCTGTCACATGTTTGGGTGAAGGTTACAGCATTGAGAGTGATGTGCACATTCCTTTGATGTTCATCGTGTTACCCTGCTGCAGTCATCACACTTGGGTTATCCTGTCGTCAGGCGGTCCCGCAGTTGGCCGGAATTCCAAAGTCTTGGTCCGGTGTTGGTTGCTGTCACTTCTTCCCTGGCATCAGTGTGCCAGGGGTATATATAATGCATCCGACGCCATTTTCTTCAGTCTTTCTTGCCGCGCGGTGCCCGAAGCAGAAGCAGTTCGCAAGTGCCGGTCGGCCGACTCCTGAGATTTTCGAAGTCGAATTTCAGATCCGAAGTCTTCAATAAAGCTAAGTACCCGTTGAAACTTTTCTTGCCTCAGACCGATGTCAGAAAAAGTTAACAATTGTATTTCTTGTGGGAAGCAAATACCTCATAAGGATTTTCATTCCTACTGCATACCTTACCTAGGCCCAGACCACGATGTCACTGGTTGTCGTTTTTGTGCTAGGTTTAATAAGCGTACTATAAAAAGAAGCTTTGATTTCGCACGACACTACTTCGGTAGAAAATTTAACTACACTATGCCGTCGGAACAAATGACCACCGGGGTGCACAAAAAACGCAAGGATAAGGACAGGCAGCCTAGACCCAAGGCAGACTCCGAGGCCTCGGCTGGTCCGGTCTCCGGTTCACCGGTCTTCAGTGAGGCTCCGACACAGCCCCTGACTACCGCATATCTGGAACCCGAGACCGCTTCGGAGCTTTTGGAGGAGAGTACTAGGCCGACGCAGCCATTTTGTTTAGCCCCTACCGACGACACTGCTGAAAAAGATGTCGGTGCTGCAGAAACACCTTCGGTTTCTGAAGGCGTCTTCAGACCGACGATGCTCACCATAAAAACGTATCCTAAGACTAAGACTCCTATTAAACCAAAAAAGACTGCACTTCAGTCTCCAGTTCAAGGCCCCATGCCTAAGAAACAGATGCTCAAAATGGCTGAAGATTTGATCTCTTTAATCAGGGGTTCCCAACCCCCACCCGACAAAAGGCCTAGACAAGAGGAAGATTATGCCTCCTCTGAACAAGTGTTTATTTCCTCAGGCTCCTCTGAGGACCAAGATTACTCCTTTTCCCCTTATGAAGATTCTGATGCTGAGGATTCCATTCCCTCAGCTTCTCCTCCTGAAGATTACTCCTTTGGGGAAACTTTGCACACTATGAGGGAACATTTTCACTGGGAAGGTCAGGACTACTCTGACTCAAAGAAAAGGCTCAGAGAGTTTCTTTTACTCCCCCAGCACAGACCACTTGCCATCCCCCCAGTTTTAGACATTGTGGATGATGTTTACTTAGAATCCAGTTTGAACCCAGATTCTCTGCCTCCTGCTCCGGCCAAACCTGACAGATACTATAGAGTGCCTGATTCCCACAAATTTCTTTATAAAAGCCCTGTTGCTGATCCAGAGACTATCTCCCAGGGTCCCAAAGGGGCTAAGGCTTCTATGGCAAAAAATCCTGTACCCTCTGAAAGGGACTCCAGAGCACTTGACAGGTGGGGGGAAAAAGGTTTACACCTCAGCCACTCTAGCTATGAGGGCACTAAGTTGCCAATTTCACATGCTAAAATATCAGCAATTTCTAATGTCTCAGTTAAAACAAAAAATGAGCACACTCCCTCAACAGTCTGATTTGAAAGAAATGCAGGATCTGTTGCATGCAACTGAACAGGTGGGCAAACATACTTTACAATGTGGGTTTGATTATTTGGAGGCTTCCTGCAGAGCAGCTGTCACTGGGTCTGTTATATGTAGGCATGCTTGGTTAAAGGAACAAACTCTGCCTGATCATGTTAAAGCAAAGCTTCTAGATGCTCCCTTACAGCAGGATGTTCATTTTGGAGTTAAAGCAGAAGAAGTCTTAAAGAAAATGGAGGATAAGGCAAAATCTATGCAGACAGTCAAAGATTTCCTACAGGTACAGCCCCCTTGCTTCAGCAGAAATTGGCCAACAAAAAATTGGTCCTTTCCAGCTTCTGACAGACCACAGAGGGGTAAATACAGACGTCCAAGAGGCAGAGGGCAACCACAAGCCCAGTACAAACCTCGCCAATGGGGCACTGCAACACAGAAGGGAGGAGAAGACAGGTCCCAAACTACCAGAAGGCAAACTCCGTGACGTGCACCTCATCTGGCCAAGCAACACTCGCTTGGCAGCCCCCTTGGGAGGAAAATTCGCACTTTTTTCAGACAACTGGCACATTGTCACAAAGGACAAATGGGTCCTAGACATAATTTCACAAGGATACAGATTCCATTTTCACACCTTGCCAATGAAAAGAGGAATGGCAAACCTGCCACAAAATCAATGGGCAGAGGCACAAAAGCAAATTACAGCTCTCATGGACATGAGAGCCATTCAACTGGTACCTACTCTAGAGCAAGGTCAAGGATTTTATTCAAGACTCTTTCTAGTTCCCAGAAAGGACAATGCCTGGAGACCAATTCTGGACCTTTCAATTCTAAACACCTTCTTACAAGTACCCAAATTCAAGATGCTAACACTACAGCAGCTTCTTCCCATGTTGGGCAAGAAAGCATGGCTAGTAACGTTGGACCTCAAGGAGGCATACCTGCATGTCCTTATCAGACAAAGTTGCAGAAGATACCTCCGTTTCATTGCAGGTTCAACCCATTACCAATTCTCTGCACTGCCCTTTGGCTTATCTACTGTGCCAAGGGTCTTCACAAAATGCCTGGCACCAGTAATTGCATACTGCAGACAAAGAGGAATTCAGATATACCCATACCTGGACGACTGCCTCATCCAAGCAGAAAGCAAGGACATCCTCTTACAACATCTGGCTTTTGTAAAACATCATCTAAGTTGCCTGGGGTACACAGTAAACGAAAAGAAATCAAAACTAGTACCCTCACAAAATATGACATTCCTGGGTGCCAGCTTGAATACAACGGCCCAGAAGGCTTATCTGATGCCAGACAGACAACTACAACTGACTCAATATTTCAAAATAATGGCAACAAAGACCCAACTACCTGCAAGAAAAATTCTGCAGGCCTTGGGCTTCATGGCATCTTGCATACTACTAATACCATTTGCAAAGTTGCATATGAGGACATTACAGTGGTACCTAAAAAGCGTATGGTTTCCACACAGCCACAGCTTGGACCCAATGATATCTCTCATTCCCTGCCTACAACAGGAGTTTCTATGGTGGTCACAGGCATGTCACCTCAACAAGGGTCAGCCTTTCACCTTGCCCCCAGCCAGGCAAACTATGACAACAGATGCATCGGACTACGCCTGGGGGGCACACATGGCAGGAAAGTGCATTCAAGGATTATGGACTGCAGATCAAAGGAATCTGCACATCAATCAAAAAGAGATGCTAGCTGTACAGAATGCTCTGACAGCCTTCAAGAATCTATTACATCCAGGACAACTTACAATAAGGACGGACAATGCCACAGTAATGTGGTACATAAACAAACAAAGGGTACACACTCCTACCCTCTGTGCAGGCAAGCAATGACCTTGTGGAACACTTCTCTAGCTTACCAAGTTCAGTTACAAGGTCAGTTCCTGCCAGGAAAAAAGAACACATTGGCAGACGACCTCAGCAGAAACATCATGGATCCCCACGAGTGGAAACTGGATCCACAAGTATTTGCAGTGATAACTCAAAGATGGGGCCTTCCAGACATAGACCTGTTTGCCAGTCCTCAAAACTATCAACTAACAAAATTTTGTACAAGGACACTTCATCAAGCTTGGAAGGTGGACGCACTCTCATTCAATTGGAAAAAACTGACAGTATATGCCTTCCCTCCACTGCCTCTCCTCACAAAGGTGCTTCTGAAAGTCAGAAAGGAGAGACCACGACTGATACTCATAGCCCCAGACTGGCCACGCCAGCACTGGTACCCACTATTGAGGAATATGGCCCAGGGCCCACCTTGGATTCTACCACAAATTGCCCATTTGCTCACACAGCAAAACAATCAGATTCTTCACAGCCAGCTCAAAACCTTAAATCTGGCTGCATGGCAAATCACCTAAGCATCCGGCCAGCTCCTCTTTCCCAAGCAGTTATGGATGTTATTCTGGAAGCTAGGAGGCCTAGCACCAGGAAGGTCTATTCGGACAAATGGAAAAGGTTTTGTGCCTGGAACCAAGCTAAAGGCCAAAACACTCTTCAGCCTCACATGCCTCAGATTCTACAGTATTTAACTGAGATGTTGCACAAAGGACTTTCTTTTTCTTCCATTAAAATCCATGCATCAGCTATTTCAGCCCACTACAACACGGATCCACCCTTATTTTCGCATCCACTTCTAAGGAAGTTCCTCAGAGGGGCAAAAACCATTAGGCCCCCCAGGAGAGCACCTACACCAACATGGGACCTCAATTTTGTTCTGGAAAAACTTACGCTATCTCCCTTTGAACCAGCTTTCTCTGCAGATCTACAGTTTCTATCATGAAAGACTGCCCTGCTGCTAGCAATAACTTCAGCTAGAAGAGTCTCAGAGCTGCAGGCACTAATGGCAGTGGAATCTTTCCTCATTTTTCATCAAGACAGAGTTTCTCTACGAACTAATCCTTCCTTCATGCCTAAGGTGGTTTCCAGTGTAACTTTAAATCAAACCATCCACTTACCCACCTTCTTCCCAAATCCACAGAACAAAGGAGAAAGACTCCTGCATTCCTTGGACATTCACAGGCAACTTTACTACTTAGATAAAACTAAGGCTTTCAGAAAATCTGACCAGCTCTTTGTATCCTATGCTACAGCTTCACAAGGGAAGGCTATATCAAAGCAAACCATTTCCAAATGGATAGGACATTGCATTCGTTTTTGCTATACCCATCATGGAAAACCAGTTCCTGCTACCTTTAGGCCCCACTCTACCAGGGCAACAGCTACATCTACAGCCTTCTTCAGGGGGGTTCCAACCAAGGAGATTTTGGAAGCTGCAACTTGGAGTTCAGTACACACCTTTACCAAACACTACCACTTACCACTTTACTCTAAGACTAGAGCTGGCTTCGCCACTGCAGTTCTGCAGGGCCTTCTAGCCTCCTCTAACCCTCTATAACTCCTCCACCCATCCTTAGCTTTGGGATTCTACCCAAGTGTGATGACTGCAGCAGGGTAACACGATGAACATAGTACAGTTTTGTACCTACCATAAATGTAGATGTTCAAGTGTACACCCTGCTGCAGTCCAGGTTACCCTCCCTCCATCCCCTCTGATCTAACTGGCTAAATCTCTACAATACCTTCCTGATGTATTTGCTTATAGCTGGGAGGGATTTTGTGTTTGTGCAAAAATTACTTAATTTGGTACTAATTACTGACCACCTTTTTGGGGGTACCTGACATCTGGGGCAAGAAAAACTGAAGAAAATGGCGTCGGATGCATTATATAATACCCCTGGCGCACTGACATCAGGGAAGAAGCGACAGCAACCGACGCCGGACCAAGACTTTGGAATTCCGGCCGACTGAGGGACCGCCTGACGACAGGATAACCCAAGTGTGATGACTGCAGCAGGGTGTACACTTGAACATCTACATTTATGATAGGTACTGTACTTTATGCATGGCCCACAGTGCACCAGTACTGTTACTGTGTAATGTGCACCATAGGCAACATAATCATTGATGTACTTGTTGACATTGAAATGGCACGATTAAAGAAACTGAGAAATGTCATTCTGCGTACAGGCATGCTGAAACTTATTAATCTCTCATTACAATGTTGGTGTTGCATAGCAGTATCAAGGTACACATTTTTGTGTGGGTGTGGGAATGTTTGGTTGGTGAGACAGTAAGTATGTACAGTGTAACACAATAGATGCACATTGCTGCAGGTTGAGGGAGGTGGATGCATCAATGTGAAAACTGTTTTATAGATCAGTAAGGTAGGAAGAAACTGTTTATTTTACAGAAGAGAGGCATGAGCTCCTTTCTGCATTCTGTCAGTACAGGTGGGCCTTTCCTTTTAAGCTGTAGATGGACTACAGTGATCTGAGAACGTAAGTGGGCTGAAGTCGTAACTGATGTGAATGCTTTAGTTGTCTGTGAGCAGCTTAGCACAGAATGGCAACAGAGAATGAGTGATATGAAGGACTGGGTATAGAGGAGGGTGCAGTGCATAGGATGTCAGTGAGGAATAGGCTCGACAGTGCTTAGTTCCTACTAAGCCTTGTCTTGGATTCTTCAGTGTTCTTGGTGGTGAGCAGCTGCACACAGAATGGCGACAGAGAATGAGTGATATGAAGGACAGGGTATAGAGGAGGGTGCAGTGCTTAGGATGTCAATGAGAAATAGACTCAACAGTGCTTACTTCCTACTAAGCCTTGTCTTGGATTCTTCAGAGTTCTTAATGTCATAGATACGGGGGGGGTGCACCTTGCACATCATCACTGGTTTGCCTTTAGTTATGTACATGTGCATTACAGAACATTTGTAGGGTACCATCCAAGTCACAGGTGGACAAGGGGTCTGTGACTGTATCATGTGCCAGTACACCCAGCCCTTATGATGCAGCATGAGTACCCCCAGTAGCAGCTGACCTGATTTGATGAAGAGTAATATTTTTGTGACGGGATTGTGTTAGGTATTCTGACATGCTCTTTCTCTCATGTGCACAAATGTGAAACACAGTTGGGGGTATATCACTGAAGATGTGGACAAGTATCTGATGCCTCACAGTGTGAGTGTAAGTATGACCCCAACAGTTCTGGGTTAGATGCATTTGCTGCCTACAGGGTTGATAATGCCATGGTTAATGAGATTTTTGTGTGATTCTACACCAGTTGCTGTGGGTACACAGCCTGCCCAGGTGCCATGCCTACTTTTAGACAGCAGTGGTGTGGAGGCTGGCACTGAGGGGAGAGGGGGCAGGTGTAGGCTGTTCAGAAACCTCAACAGAATGGTTTGGCAGGACTGGTATATCTCACAGAGGATACCACTGCTCTGGAACAGTTTCAACATCTGCATAAAACAGAGTTCATCCCTGTCCATATTCAAGCCTAACTTGGCTCTGTGAATGGGAAATAGAAAACTTACCCCAGGACTGCTCCTTGTATTATTAATGGACAGAGGCAGGTCCTTAATGCTGCATCACATGCATATGTCCCTCAAATTATCTATGGTATGATTCCAGTTATTCCTTGTAGGGTAATATATAATTATCGACCATGATATAGGTAAAGCCAATCTCTAGCTAAATGGTATGTATTAAATCAAGCACAGAAAGGGAAACTGGCTAGTCTTAAAGTGGTCTGCAAAGGCAGCTAGCCTATTACTTACCTATAAATCTACAAAAGTAGCATAGTGTATGTAACCTCTTTGCAGTACCCCTGGTATTGTGGAGTAGCAAACCCTGCCCAACCCCTGCCCCTAGTGGCACATTACATTGTAGGAATGACGATACATACCCTCTCAACTGTCTTGAATTTCACAGATCCAAATTTTTTGCCTAGCTTTCTGGTCTGTTCCTCATAATATTTTGGGATATTATATGGTATTGGATCAGTACTGATAGACTACAAATTTGAGGTGCTTTACAGTAGCAGGAGCTGTCCATCCTATTTTTTTTTAGTATGACTTCCTTCAGTAATAACACTCCATTTTTGTAAAGTTTGTTCACTGATATTTAAGCTTTTGGGATGGCTGGGACTCGGGATAAAAAAACAGTCACATTAAGTTGCTGGTGGTGGACGGAAGAGCTTATGTCTAGATTTCCATGAGTTCTGTGTTGTGCTGAAGTAGTCTGACAAAACTGCTACACAGTGAAACAGTTACGGTTTTGTGCCCACTTTATTATTAATGAGGCATGTGACACTAGTACTACAAACCTCATATATGTACGAATTTTATGCTGTGCCAGGTAGTGCCATTTAAGATGTGCATATTCCATACAACAAGCGTGCTTATTTTGAGTGATGTATATTATACTACTAAGGGATTTCTTGTGTATTTAACTAGATCATTAAGGAAAACACAAAGTTTAAAGCGGTTTTGAGAAGTTCCCACCACGTGTATGTACGTAATATATGTAGCTGCTTTTTTCTTTCCACAGTAGAAAAATAAAATTTCTGTCAACTGATTAGTTGAGATGGTTCCTCCCACTCGTGCAGTCTTGCCAGGGGGTACTACAGTTAATTTGCACCGCAGAGTCTGCTTTGATTCCCTAGACGGTATGCAATATGGCCTTTGATTAGATGCAAGGCCACCCTCCCTCCAAATGGTATCTGCAACACTTCACTGTCAAGAGATCATGTGGAAAGCATGCATCATTGGCATGTATTTACCAGCACCTCTGGCATTAGGCATTAGAAGAACTAGATGATGATACAGCTGTCTTAGACTTGTGATGTGCTGGTTACTTGTCCATTGAGCCTTTGGACTATGCTAAGGGCAAGCATGGTGACACTCATGTTTACCAGGATATAAACTGTTGTCTTAAATGATGTACTTCCATTACTGTACACACGTAACATAGGAGGTCATGAGTATAGCCGTCTGTCGAGAATCTGCTCTTCTGTCCTTGTCTGAAGAGGGGGCTGTATTTCACTCGCACATGCCTGTTTGCCTGTCTGTGGCAGATAACTGGTCCTACTGTGTGGGCACTGCCACTTGTTACATTTACAGGAAGTTTGGATTGAAGTCCATTCTGTGGTGTGTGTGTGTGTGTGTGTGTGTGTGTGTGTGTGTGTGTGTGTGTGTGTGTGTGTGTGTGTGTGTGTGTGTGTGTGAGTGATTGCCACTGTTAAACTGCTTCTTTTGTTTCTGTGTGTATCATGTGTTATGTGTGAATTGCATTTGGGGTTTTTATACTGCCATATATGGATATGGAAATTCATTTACTGTTGCTCACTTCAGCTGGAATGTGTGTCTGGTCAATTCTGAATCCTTATGATGAGGCCTTGTCTGCATACTTGCACATTGTACGCTATGTTAATGTCTGTCCCCTTCTCCCCTCTCTTTACTGGTGAATATGTCTGTTGATGGAGCATAAATCTGAAAGCCTGTTCATTGCAGAGGTTTGACTGTTTTTCTACCAGTTTGCCTTAAAGAGTTTCTCCTTGTTGCTCACAGGCTTAACTGTTTTCTTTTGTCTGTTTCTTAATTGCGTCCCTTTCTAAGCAAGACAGAAAACGTGTACTTTCCCTCCCATGTTTTCCTAAAGGATGTAATTAGTTTTGGCATCTGTTGCATGAACCATCTCTAACCCTGTGATAGTTTATTATAATTGCAGTATAAAAATGTCTCATTTTGCAGTGTCAGATTTCTTGGCTATCTTCTGGAAAGAAATTAGTTCTTCCTGACATTTCATTAATTACTTTGAAGAGATAGAGTTTTGTGTATAGGAATGATAATTTTGGGTTCTGTTACTTTTTAATGTTCGTTTTTGTTGTTTATGTGTCATCAAGCTGTCAGTTTTAATAGTCATAGTCCTGGTGTGACTGTGTTCATCATGTTTTTCAGTCCAGGTGCAGCTTCGTGTTAGGACACAGTGTGTGTTTGTGTATGTGCACCCCCCCCCCCCAGCTTTTCAACTTTCCAGGTGAGAAGTGAATCTGTGATATTTCATGAATTTAATATCAACTTTTGTTTATAATACTGAAAAAGGACTAACACTACAAAATGTACTGCATAAGAAAATTATCTAGCTAAAGAAAGGGGTACTTGCGTACATTATCGCAACAAGACTTCTGAGCACCTGTAAGTTGCAATGTCATCTCAAACTACCACACTTTCCTTTTTCCCCTGAAAAGCCAAGTGTTCAAAAAGAAAATAAAAGGTCAGAAAGTAAAAGAATAAGTTCAAGTGCATAATGCATTCAAAAGAAATAACCCGGCACGACTGGCATCTCAGTAAAGTGTAAAAAGATTGTCTTTTGCCGATGCAGCCAGGACT